>NW_017537327.1:64129-84429 GCF_001853355.1 Bactrocera latifrons
TGGTACCTTCTCTATTAAGTTCTGCAGCTCGAACTATTTTCTCCAGAAGCAGGTTGAAGAAGTCGCACGATCATATTTGTTTATATCCACACATAATTATATGTATGTATATGAGCGCATGTGCGACCGCTAGATCTTTTAAGATGATACCAACCCTTTTAAGGTAAATGTATAAATTTAAAACTAATTACCTTAACTTATATTAATTATTTGGGTATTAATACAAACTTTACTCTATTATATATTTTTAATGATTTTATAGAATCTTCATGAAACACATATGTAGTTTAATTTTAATACACATATATACATACACATATACTAACCGTTCGATCCTGTACGGTGATACAGTATCAAATCTCTAAATTTGACAGAGACAATTTTTGAGACTTGAGACGGTTTTGCTATTCTGTAAGTGACAGTCACAAAATCTATTACATTTCATTATTCAGAGATGTTGACCTCGTCCGACAGGTCGTTTCCGTCTATACCTCTGTGACCGGGCACTCAGAATAGGTGTACCTGGTTACGTTTCGCAACCGTTTTCTGCACTCCTTTACCTGTAGCGATTTGATCTCGTAGGAGGAGATTTCTCTTAGTGCTGCTTGACCATCGCTTATCTCAAGTGCGCACTGCACCCGACATGCAAATATATGAAAGTCGTTGCAGCTTCGATAGTTCGAGCCCTATCGAAGTCTGCGCAGCTTTTGGTGGCCTGGGCCACCTCACATACGTGATTTTCGGTCGCACAATCATGGATAGAGATGGGATTTTTCTCGGAAAAAACCCAAATGTGGGAAAAAACCCGGAGACAATTACCGAATGGGATAATATTCGGGTTCTTTCATACTTAGCATATGTAACATCTAGATAATGTGTAGATACATGTGTATATAAAATAGGACGTACTATTACTACTAGTTAGAACTAATATAACTTTGTTTATTTTCATAATTCAATAAATACGTTATATACATATACTCCGTGCTCTCTAATTAAATAAAATGAGCAGTGGCGTACGCGTTGATGATTTATCTATCTCACACGTTGTTTTGCCTTCGTACTGTGCGCACTTGTGTTAATTTGTTGGTATAATTGACGACTTGGATTTTGTTTAGTGGACTTTTGATTTATAAATACGTGACTTACTTTGGGTTGACAACTACTGGTATTCTTACGGACTTCGGTACTTACTTCCTTTTATGAATGGTAACTTACCGGTAAGTTTGAGCTTTAATACTTGTTATATTAGACTATAGAAGTTTTATATTCCTTGCAAAACTTGTAATTTTATTCACTGAAATTGGGCAAAGTATAAATTCCTTCTTTTGGAACCAAAGTATGAGTGTTTTATTAGCTCAGATTGTAAAAGAAAAAGGTTTAGGTGAAACATTAAAATTGCCTGGGAAAACCCGCTGAGGCAGTTACTGCACTGCGTTAAAAAGTTTAAAAAAATCCAAAGTTGCATTACAGACATTAGCAGTTCACGAAGATGCCAATATTTCAAGCGAAATAAAATTAAATTTACTGGACTTAAATTTCTGGACCATGGGAGAAAATTGTATAAAACTACTGGAACCTATAACAGATAAAATTTTCAAACTTGAAGGCAATGGAATACTTATAAATGAAGTTTATATAGCCTTCAAAGACATTAAGCCTACATTTAATTTTGCATTTCCGGATATATCCATTCTAAATGAGCATCATAAACAAGATATTACAAATGCTGTAATTAGGCGAACAAATAATTGTTTGAAACCCATTCATTATGCTGCATATTTATTAGATGGATGCCATGGAGTTTGTACACGCGTGAACCAATCGCCCAATATTGACGTTGGTATTGATTTAGCCAATTATAAAGCTAAACAGGATTTATGAAGTAGATCATTTATATTGAAACATGTCGCCAAAATGAACCCGGTAATTTGGTGGAGAGGACTCTGCAGGTCCAAATTGCTGAGTAGGGTTGCAGTGCGTATTCTAACTGCTCCCTGTACTTCAGCAGCCACTGAACGATCTTTTAGCACTCATGCGCATATACATAGTCATAAACGAAATAGATTGACTACAGACAGGGCAGCAAAAATAGCTAATATATCGTATAATTGGTACTTGTTACACAAACATAAAGTTGATGACAATGACAATGATGACGAGCCGTTATCTACACCCAGGCAATTATCAAGTCCGTTTGGTATCCCAATAAATGAAGAACAACATCTCGTGAAAATACAAAACTAATAGAATTTAGCAATATTAATAATATATTTAATGTTCATGATAGTAGCGATAGCGACTAAAAATTTTCAGTTGTAAAAAAACACTTTTGTAAAGTGTACTAAATATTTGTTAGTAAGTATCTCTGGTTGTTTTATTTTTCTTTTTTTTTTTGGTCTTTCACCACCACAATGCGCAGAAGAAATCTTATAATAAAACAAGAAGACGTCTTTTTGTTATTATAAAACTGGTTTTAGTTTAGTTCCTGAATCAGGCTACACATTTTCACTTTTCGAACAACAGGCAACTGCTAGTGCCCTATATACGCTGGCGCAAAGTATGTGCGCATCGCAAGATACCTCGCTTCTTTTGTTCTAAAAGTAATAAAAAAATGTTAATTCTTTTAAGATCGTGATAATTACGTTCTATAATAAAAATATCCGTCAATTGGGGTTTTCCCAGTTTTCCCCCGGTTTTTTCCCGTTGGGTCTCGTGGACGAGACGATGGTCATCTTAGAGGGGTTGATGCTCAACTCAACCTCAGTATACCACCCTTTTTTCAGGTCTGAACGTCTTTGTGTTAGGTCGCAGAAAAGGTCCTCGAAATGCTAGAAGGACGTCCACGACAAGACTCCATAGTAGGGTGGACAGCACGCCTCCCTGTGGGCAGCCCCTTGTGGTGCCAAGACGAATCCTTGTATCTCCTAATGTACGGCCTCTGCACCATTTCCCCCCTCTTCAGCTCTCTATCTCCGAGGTTAACTGGTACAGAGAAGTATTGGTCAATCTGCGTGCTCTGCCTTTCTGTCCCTGGGTTGAATAGCAATCTCGTCAACCAGTATCTGCTCCGCCTCCTTGCTTCCGGTGGCTGTTGTAGGCTTGTATGGCCTCACGACCACCGTGCTGAGCCTATTATAGTCGCTGGGTTAAATAGCAACCTCGTCAACCAGTATCTTCTCTGCTTCCTTGCTCCCGGTGGCCGTTGTAAGCTTGTATGGCGTCAAGACTACCGTGGTGAACTTATAGTATAGTCGGCAGCTTGTACTGAGGCCCAAGCTCTGATTTTTGACCAGACACAGTGCAAACACATACGGCTGCGCATCGGGGGAGAAATATCGTCGTACGGTGATATGTCCACCCCCTTTTTTACTCAGAGAATGGGGCCCTTCCAACTTATGTAGCGTTGGCATTTGGTGGATGTCTCGTCCTGGCAGTCCACCTGCAACGTGCCTGGCTCCTGCGGTATGATATGTCCGCTCTTCCGCTTTGCGGTTTGTGCCTGGGCGGCCTTAGGCGCTGACTTTTCGCCACCTCACCACCTCGAGGTTGCGTTAACTGGGCAGCGGCCCCGCGCGAGTGGACGCGATCTTGCTGCTACGCTCCTATGCAGGCGATTTCCCTGACTGTGGTCCTTGCCAGAACATCCGCAACCTCAGGAGTCTTCTCCTGGCACCACACATGCCCTTCTTGTGAGGATCATCGTTACCGCCGGGTTTGTCAGCTGCTGGAGGAGGAGGCAGGTGCCCCCCTTCTTCTTTGCTTCCTTCTCTCTTTTCGAGAACCTCCGGTGTTCGCCCGATAGGACTCACCCGAGTCTCTGATCCTGCGGTTGGGTGGGGGGTAAGTTGTAGGGTCTTTGGTGGTAACTTCTTCAGTGCCCGCAGTCGATTTCGCCTGCAGAGCGCCGCTGCATGAAGGCGTGTCATCGTCTCTGGCATGCTCCTCAAACAGCACCGGCTTCTCTGGCTATAGAGCTTCAAGGAACCTAAACTCCTGCTTATCTCCTGGATCTCTCTTACTTGCAGGTGCGCTGATTCCACAGTCCTTCTCGTGGCCCGTGGTCGTTGTCCTGGTCTGTTGCCTTGTTGTATATATTTTTATTGTTTATTTGAACTTGTCGCACATCTTTTTCTTAAGAAACTTTTCTCAACGCGGTGCGCTGTCGGGTCTACGTTATTAAAGGGGAACTAAAGATTCGCCACGCCATAGCACCATGACGAGGTAAAGCCACAGTTGGGAAGGCTCAGTTCGAATACAGCCGAATTAACCTCATGGCAAACCATCCAATGGGCACGGAAGTCGCATAACGCCCGGAATTCGGAGGTGGTAGAGATGCCAAGAAGCATCTCTCATGAATATTGGGAGATGCCGACAAAGCATTGCAATTAAGTCCCTACACCACAACAAGGTGCCTACTATTCGCAGAGGATCTTAGAAACTAATCATATAGAGTAAAGTCAGCCGGATGCTCAAAGAAAAAGTAAAAAACGCTCAGTAATTTTGATCGAGATAACGGAAATATTGGCCGAAATATCCAGCATAAAGTCACCTAGAAGTTCGAAAATCATTATATTAGGTATATGGGATTCAAGGAAGTATTGCCATTTTTGATATGCAGACATACCATTGTGAGAGAAGTACTATCCCAGAATTTCAATTACATATCTTCAACATTGACCAATATTTTCGAGGAAAAGTCAACTTTAGGTACTGGAATCCAAATATTGTGTATCTAGGGGCTTGGACAGTTCTTGTTGAATACTTTTTGATCATAAGTTGGCATACATTAAAGGTGTACTGGAAAGTAAAAGAATCAAGTAGAATTTAAAAGTGTGCTATATGAAAAGTAGACGTGGTTGTTATCCGATTTCGTTCATTTTCACAACATGACATATAAAAATAAAAAAATATCACATACCAAATTTTGTCGAAATCGGTTAGTCGGATCCCGAGATATGGGATTTCACCAAAAGGTAAATCACAGTTCTTACTCTCGCCTCCGAGATGATTTGAAGCTAATTTACGCGAAGATTCTCTGCGCAACTCTGCTTAAGTACAACCTACTTGTCAGTATTTGAAATCTATGACATTATTACAGCTGATTTAGACACTACAAAGAGAAAAAATGTAAGCAAACAAATAAATTATACGCAATGAATTTTAATTCACCTGTAAATTCACTCTGCAAATAAAAAACATCCGCCGGTTATTTCCATTATATGGAAAATATGTAAAAGAAGACGACTTTTATACCAAAATACTAAATAACAATGTTTTCTCCTAAAAATTATAAAGTGATGTGAGTTCTTGAATAGCAATAACATCTCTTTTCTCATGTGTCCACCGGCAGTGAAAACGGGTTATATTAGTGAAGAGAACAAAGAATTATATCTTAATTAGGTACTTAGTTTTTGCAATTTATTGGTTTTTGGTTAATGGTGAATTGTGGGCGTGGCAGTGGTTGAACTTGAACTTTTTTTTGTACTCAGAATAAAGTTTCATCAAGATATCTCAATTTTTACCAGACGGACGAACAGACAGAGAGTCAGCCGGATTTCAAAATTTTTTATCACGCTGATCATTTATATATATTATAATTATCCCTATATCTATCTCGCTTAGCCTTAGGTAATACATACAACCGTTAGTTGAAGTAGAACAAAACTAGAATACTCTGTAGGAAAATTATAACATAATATCTAGGAGCAGAAAGACAATATAAAAAGGGATACTGAAACAGTTAACGAAAGCATGCCCAATGATTGGAATTTAAGTGTGCTCTGACTAATCCACAAAACGAAGCTATAGAATGTATTGTTAAAGCGCACCACCATCAAAAAACTGATGGGATCTTAACAGTTTGGCTTTAAGCTTGAAGCAAAGGCCTAAGCATTTTAAAGTATCAATTGCCTATGTGAGCTATGTATTATTGCTATTCAGGGAGTTTCTTTCTGATCAATAGCTTATTTTAATATGAAGAAAAATTATCATACTTCCAGTTATATTAATGAATTTGTGAGTTATTTTAATGAAATTGAGGAACGCGTTTGTCTTATAACGGTGTATATTTTTGCCTAAAATCGATAGAATTGGGTGAAAATTTGTCCTTCTTCTTCTTCCTAATTAGCGTAGACACCGCTTACGCGATTATAGCCGAGTTAGCATAAGGACCATAAACTCGCAACGTCGACTCATCAGGAGCAGGACGGGAATTATGAGTGACTTATAGAGTTTGGTTTTTGTTTGTCGAGAGAGGACTTTGCTTCTCAATTGCCTACTCAGTCCGAAGTAGCACCTGTTGGCAAGAGTTATCCTACGTCGGATTTCCAGGCTGACATTGTTGGTGGTGTTTACGCTGGTTCCAAGATAGACRAAATTATCTACGACTTCAAAGTTATGACTGTCAACAGTGGCGTGAGAGCTAAGTCGCGAGTGCGACGACTGTTTGTTTGATGACAGGAGATATTTCGTCTTGCCCTCGTTCACTGCCAGACCCATTTGTGTTGCTTCCTTGTCCAGTCTGGAGAAARSAGAACTAACGGCGCGGGTGTTGAGGCATATGATATCAATATCATCGGCATACGCCAGCAACTGTACACTCTTATAGAAGATGGTACCTTCTCTATTTAGTTCTGCAGGTCGAACTATTTTCTCCAGAAGCAGGTAATAATAAAAATATTTTTAAATTTGACGACGACAGTAGAGTTGGCATCACTCCTCTGATGCCACTAACATGTTAAATGTAAAATTATTAAAAACTCTAACAATCCTGACGTTATTTTACAAACAAAAGCATAAAACAGCTCTGTTATATCATATGCTATAACAATTGATAGTTTAAAACAAAAATATTTACCTATTTATCATCTGAGCGATAGTATACAGGAATCACAGCCAGGACTATAGAAGGTCAATTGATTATCGCTGGAGACCTAAATTCCAGAGACGTACACTAAACTCTTTCATGATCAACGGCTGCCAGCTCAGAAAAAATAGTGCAACTCGGAAGTGGAACATCTCCAACTAGACACATCGAAATTAATTGCCGCAATAGACGAGAAGAACCCATCTAGCGACCCCCCCCTTATAGCAAGAAAAACAGTCGAGCACACAATGCTTAATATAACCAAAGGTTCCCAAAAATCAATGCCCAAGGCTTCCCACAGCGAACGTAAAGCAGCAGTTTACTGGTGGACTGAAAATATCGCCCAACTCAGACGCATATGCCTCCGCCTCCGCAGATGCTACACGAGATCTAGGCGTAGAGGAAACGCACCCCAAGAAGCCGAACAATATAAAGCAGCAAAAAAGGAGATGAAGCACGCCATCGACGACAGTAAAAAGAGAAAATGGGAGGAACTACGGGATGATATAAACAGAAACCCCTGGTTGCTAGGGTATAAAATAGTGATGAGCAAATGATCGAGCAAAGCCACCTGATGTAAACTTGCAAGCAGCCACTGGCAAGCTCAAGGCCAACAAATAACCCGACCCGGACGGGATCCCAATAGAAGTCCTCAAAATACTCGCAGCAGAGCGCCCAGAAGTACTACTGAATATGTAAAATGCCTGCCTTGAAGCCGGAATATTCCCTGAACCCTGGAAAAAGCACCGGCTGGTGCCAGTCAGTAAGGGAAAAGGAGACCCTAACTCGCCATCAGCATACCGTTCCTTATGCATGCTTGACACAGCGGGAAAGCTGTACGAAAGCCTACTTAAATCCAGACTCGATGCGGCTATCAACGAAGCTGGAGGACTGTCCATTAGACAACACGGCTTAGACCCGGCAGATCAACCATAGGAGTTATAAAATGCGTCATAGAAAGCGTAGAAGCCGCGCAGCGCAGATGGCATAAATATAAAAGAATAGTGTTGCTGGTGACTTTAGACGTCCGAAACGCCTTCAACAGCGCTAGATGGGTAGATATGATCGGCGCCCTCGAGAAAAGCTTCAAGATACCGACTACCTCAGGGCTGCGGTGCGGAGCTACCTCAGTAACAGGAAACTGCTGTACGAAACTCAAGGAGGTAGCAGTCACGTCAGGGGCAGCACAAGGATCCATTCTAGGCCCAGACCTGTGGAACATTAGTTATGATGAAATATTAAAACTGGAAATGCAAGATGACTCGTACCTAATTGGCTATGCGGACGACATTGCAGCAGTAATCACAGCAAGGGATACAGAAGAAGCGCGAAGAAAGCTGAACCAGGTCATGATAAGGAGCTCCCTGCGGAGAAAACAGAGCTACTACTGCTAACAGAAAAGCACATACCTCTCGAGATAAGCATGCACACGACTACGGATATTCTTAGAACACAAAAAGCAGTAAACTACCTAAGCGTAAGACTGGACCCTAGACTAACCTTCTGGGTACAAATCCAGCACGCTGCAGATAAGGCAGCGAAGAGCACTTCCCAATTGAGCCGATTAATGGCTAACAGGAGGCCCCAGGCAAGAAAAGAGAAAGCTCCTAATGTCGACAACCACCAGCGTCCTATTATATTATATATTATATTATGGGCAGACGCGCTTATAAAGGAAAACCGGCGTAAGGCAGTGGCCAGGATGTACCGCACCGCAGCCCTCAGAGTCGCATCAGCCTACAGAACAGTATCAGGCGACGCAATATTAGTTATAAGCGGTAGTGCGCCAATCGACATTCTAGCATATGAAAGGAAAAAGCTGTGGGAGCTAAAGAAATCACCCGACAATAACAAGAGCGCAATACAACAAATAAGGAAAGATACGATAACTTCATGGCAACAAAGATGGGAGAATGAAAGTCGCGGCAGATAGACGGCCAGGCTGATAAAAGATCTAGATTTATGGACAAGCCGTAAATTCGGGGAAGTAGACTTTTACACAACCCAGATGCTCTCCGGCCACGGATACTTCAAAAAATACCTCTACAGAATGAGAAAAGTCGAAGAGCCGTCATGCCTATAAAACGACGCGACAGAAGACGACGCTGAACACACCTTCGAATGTGAGCGCTGGCGAAGAGAACGCACCGCCGTAGAAGAGATGGTCGGCCCAATAAACGCTGACAATTTAATCAGCGACATGTTGGAGAGCGAAGCAAACTGGGAGATTATCCAGAAATACGCAGCATTCTTGCTACGCATCAAAAAGCGGGACCTGGACGCAGGT
This sequence comes from Bactrocera latifrons, assembly GCF_001853355.1. Lineage (NCBI taxonomy): Eukaryota > Metazoa > Arthropoda > Insecta > Diptera > Tephritidae > Bactrocera > Bactrocera latifrons. The sequence goes on from NW_017537327.1 coordinate 73,285, forward strand.
GTGCAGATGTAAATCTCTCAATGAGCGAAATGGAATGCCACCCTGAAGTAATGCAAGCGCGGTCCCAGGGTGGGCTACGGCACCTTAGAGGGGGGGTGTTTAGTGACCTGCAAGTGGCACATACCGCTGCTGTGACAATAGCACCGATGATGCGGAAGGCATTTTCCACCCCCTCACCCGCAAAAAAAAAAAAAAAAAACTGCCAATGCATTTTTTATAAGATCAATAAATTCTGATAAGAAATCTTTATTGAGGGAGCTTGCTCAAACAATCGATATATTTTTGTTTTTGCCTAAGTCTCTTTAAAACTTGTCTAACAAAGTTGTAGGTTGGAATTCGAAATATTGTCGAAGCTAGAAAGGAAATAGTGACTGAGCGACTGAGCACAACGCGAAAACTTTGAAGCGCGATTTCTCGGTTTTTCTTTTTTACGATTATTCTAAATTGGTGGGCAGGATAGAAAAAAACTGAACGTCGTATGGAATTACTGCAAAGTTTATTATCATTGGGATAAAATTATTTTCTATTTAAACTAAAAAAAATTAAGAAAGTCAAGTTTGAACATATTTTTAAACAACATAAAGAAAAATATTTTGGGCAAAAACCACTTTTTTTCAATATTTAAACAAATTTTAAAATTTTACACTTTTGTTTGAATTTTCTTAGTTTAACTAGAAGATAAATTATTAAAAAATATGAATCTCTTTGAATTTTTTTTTGCCCGCCGTCCGAAAAATGCACATGCGAGATGCATCAGGCAATTGCTTCCCAAAGGTAGAATATCAAAGATTTCGTATCCATAAAATTTATGAAAGATGTTCAAATATATAACTGTAAAGCCTAAAAATTTCACTTGAATCAATTATTTCTTTCCTTCACAAAAAAACCTCAAAAAAATAGATTTTTTGAAGCTCCCCCCTTAACACTTGCCATTGTTAGTATGCGATCCTCCTCGGCGACACGAGAGAAATGAGATTTTGTGCGCACACAACGCCATACCCCACACGACACACATGTGCCCGATGAAGGGAGTATCCAAAGGGGTGCTGGTGTTTGTCCCAGTGTTGGAGACTGCGTTCCCTTGGGCCGACCAGCGGTCGTAGTATCGAGTTTTCCAACCCACGGATCGATTCGGTGCAGGGCCACATCGGTTGACTCAGKATCGTTACGGAGACATTGCTCCGTCCGGCGACCGATGGAGTAACCTGTCCTAGTCAATTGGCTGGGGGTGTGGGCTGTACCACTGCGATAGCGCTTTAATCGACCGCTTGGGTGGTCGGTGCTACTGATCCGATCGGTACTGAGGGCGCATCTTTCCAGCACGTACAGACGCACGCACCCAAACTTTGGCCGCTCTAGCTAGGCTCTATGCTACCGGGGGGGTCGGCAGGTCACGGATATCCGAACGGCCTGTAGTAGCAGGTTATTTGCGAAATAAGTCAAAACGAATAAGCAATCCCCGACGATGAGCGGGAGAGGTAAAGGTTGCGGCATAAAAGCTAGCAGATCCGTTGAAGCTCTTGTGACTGTGGCCAGCTGACACCGCCACATAGAAATATGTGTCCTCTCATCATGTGATGAAGAAGCCCATAATGGGCGGCTTCCTGGTCAGCGTCTGTTCACCATGTTAGATGCGACTAATACTAAAACTTGACCGGCACACAGCGCGGCGCACTGGGAGTCCTTAGTTGTCTTAACAGCTATGTCTTCGCTGRTAGGACGGAAAAGGTGATGTGAGCTTGCTCTGCCGAGGTGTTAGCTGCGTGGTGCATCAGTAAACAGCCACTTCGGTCCCTGGTCAGGGAGTGTGCATTGGGCGCAGGGGTAGTAGCCTGCGTTGCCCCGGGCAAGCGCCGGTCCGTCCGTGTTTTCCGGAACTGGTAAAGCGAAGGACAGGCCTCAGGGAACTGGGGTAGCAACATGGTTATCCGAGGGTACGCCCGTTCCTGTCTATTTCGGCCCGCCCCCCTACACACGTTGCGCTGTAAAACACAAACGAATGGAGAATTATTTTAATTTTAATAAAGATAACAAAAACAAAAGCAGCAGTGTACAAGACTGCTTGACGAGCATCGGCACTCAAAGCCCTGGCAGTAAGATACCAGAAACAAAACCATCCAGGAGAACGCCGAGTAGTATTTACGTCGAAGGTGATTCCTTTAGACGCTCGCCAAGGCTGATGCGATCACCGAAACAGGGGTTCATAGTGGAAAGGCCTGAAAGAGCGAGATCGTCGCCACCAGCGTTGCAAGACAGCACGCTTCGAGGGGAACTAATGCAACCAAAAGTGGACATTATGGCTGAATTGGGAGAGATGATCAAGAGGCTAACGGAAGCAATGAAACTGCCTTAACGATCGATCAACAACCAGATCCGGGATCTGCTAACCTCTGTTATAAAGCTTCATGAACGCGCCCAAAGCGAGTATAAAAAAGTTAAGGCAACCAAGCAAAATGTTCCTTTGAGTCACACAGTAGTAGATTCAATACCAAAAAGGCTCGCGAAGATGAGCAGTTGACGCGAAAGACCCCGCCAAACAAGTAAGCCAGCCAAGAGGAAGTCCAAAAGAGGACCACTGCGTGAAAGAGGAATGAAATAAACATTCCTACAAAAGAGCGGAAGACAGAGGAAGGGAAAAATGAATGGACACATATGAATGGAGTATAGAAAGGGAGATATGCAAGGTTCTAGGCGACCAGGCGCAAATAAGAGCTCTAACATACGAAGTATCGGTAGAGATCCGAGACCTGGACGAAATAACCACCAAAGAAGACAGAGCAGTGGCAATACGATAGCAAATCAAAGAGCTAAATTCCTTTGACGAAAATGCGATCAAAACTATGAGACAGGCGTACGCGGGCACGCAGACGGCAGTCATCAGCCTTCCCGCAGCGGATTCAAAACCTAAGAAAGTGTTTTAGATGCCTGGAATACGGCTATTTGGCGAGGGCATGCACAAGTGAGGATGATCGCAGCAAGTGTTGTGCTAAGTGTGGTGAAAAGAGGCATTTCGTAAAGGAATGTGTTAAAAGCACGTCGTGTGCAGCATGCAAAAGCAGTGGGAAAAAGGAAACCGGGCACCGGATCGGAAGTTGGAAGTGTCCTCTATATCAAGCGGCGTGTAAAACGATAAAATGAAAGTTGTTAAAATCATCCTAAACCATTGCGAGGCTGCTCAAGATCTGCTGAAGCAAACAATCTCCGAGGAAAAGGTAGAGGTGGCGATAGTGTGTGAGCAGTATAAAAACATAAACGCWTCCACATGGATCTCCGACAAGGAAAACGAAGCTGCGATATGGGTCTGTGGGGGCAACGCCTTCCAAGCTAAACCATTGCGAGGCTGCTCAAGATCTGCTGAAGCAAACAATCTCCGAGGAAAAGGTAGAGGTGGCGATAGTGTGTGAGCAGTATAAAAGCATAAACGATTCCACATGGATCTCCGACAAGGAAAACTAAGCTGCGATATGGGGGCAACGCCTTCCAAGATAAGCCGCTCTTGGGCAGATCTTACTATACGAGGGTGAAAATAGGTGGCGTTTATTACGAGATTACGAAAGAATTCTCGATGAACTAGTCCGAGACGCCCTCTATCAATCAGATGAAGAAATTTTCAAACTTACGGTGGATGGGAACCTAGAGGATGCGATCAATATTGACAGACAGGCTGAAAAACTAGTGAAGCGCATAAGGAAAGCCTGTGATGCTGCTATGTGTAGGAAAAGGCACAACATAACCCAAAGGCCCGCATACTGGTGGAACGAGGAGATCAGCACATCAAGAAGCGAATGCCATAAAGCGAGACGCCTCTGCCAAAGAAGCCAAGGTATGCCACACCATACAAAACTACGGGAAAGTTAAAAAAAAAAAACGAAAGGAACTTAAAAAAGCGATTAAAAGAAATAAGTCCTCAAGTTTATAAAATAGTGATGGCAAAAATCAGAGGTGGTAAAAGGCAAACACCAACCTGTCCGATCCTTCTAGAAAAGGTGGTGAAAACGCTTTTCCCTACGCAAGAACCCCAATCGCGTAGAACGATACCAACCGCGATGGAATCTCCAATTGTCGACGAGAAGGAGGTAATGGAAGGGGCCCGTGGTATCTTCTGAGGATAATTAACAGCTATTTGTCTGACAAACTACTACTGTATGATACCAAGACAGGTCCAAAAACCTACTTGGTGAGAGGTGGAGTACCGCAAGGCTCCGTACTAGGCCCATTATTATGGAATATGCTGTATGACGGTGTGCTACGATTACCGCTGCCAAAAGAAGCACAGATAATTGGATATGTGGACGACATCGCCGTAACGATCGTTGCTAAAGAGCTTTTCCAGATACAAAACATATGCAATGAGACCGTGTCAAAAAATTAAAGACTGGCTTACGAGTACTAAGCTGCAGCTTGCCGGTGAAAAAACAGAAGCAGTGCTCATCACGAGCAGGAAAAGGCAAGAAACGGTAACTTTGAACGTCGATGGATATAACGTAGTAACGCAAAATTCACTAAGGTACCTTGGCGTTATGATCGATACGAGGCTCAATTTCAAGGCGAACATTGAAAAGGAATTTGCTAAGGCGGCTAAAGTGACTGCGGTCCTGTCGAGAATCATGGCAAACATTGGTGGCCCAAGTCAAAATAGGAGAGATCTGCTGGCTAAAGTTAGCCAATCAATTCTTATCTACGCAGCTCCGATATGGGGGACAGCCCTTCGTCAAAAAACCTGTGTCAATATGGCCAAATCTGTGTCCAGGTTATGCGCCCTTAGAGTTGCCTGTGCGTTTAGAACGGTGTCGCTCGAGGCGAGTGCTACCATATCTGGTCTTAAACCACCAGATATAATGCCCGCTGAGTTAAGTAGAGTCTACTTTAAAACAAAAGCCATGAATAGGCGCCTAACAGCCGACGAGCGCAAAAAGGAGAGGAAGACAAGCCTCGAGGAGTGGCATAAGCAATGGGATGCGGCAGAAAAAGGAAGATGGATATATAGACTTATTAAGAATGTTCCGGCCTGGATTGACAGACAACACGGGGAGACAGATTTCTACTTAACGCAGTTCTTATCGGGCCACGGCTGTTTCAGGGAATACCTGCACAAATTTGGCCATGATGACGAAAATCGCTGTTCTTTCTGTGGAAATCCTCCAGAAAACGCAGAGCACATCTTTTTCTCTTGCACGAGATATGCAGTGGAAAGAGAGACCATTGAAAAACTAACAAATGAAAGGATGACGCCCGAGAACATAGTTAGTCACATGCTGCGATCACAGCTGGTGTGGGCTAAAATGTAAGAGTGGAGTGCAATAGCGCTCCTAGAACTCAGAATAAAAGAAAGGCAGCGCAGAAGCATAAGACCACATGAGTAACCCTGGAGGTAGATCGTAAAGAGGCAGTTATCACCCAGCTTGGTCCTGCGAAGTAGTGCTTAACGGCGGTCCCTCAGTTCCGAATACAAGCTACAGCAGCCGGAGTTAAGGGTTTAGTACGTAGGCATACTGTTTCTCAAGTCCAGCATAGTTATTTAACACTGTCTGGACGTGGTCCCGAAAGAGGTGTACTCTAGCGAACAATATGAATCGTGCATGCTGCCAGTCTCACTCTGGCAGTATCTTTAGAAGATTCCCCTTCGGAAAAAAAAACGACTCACATGTGCGCGCACTGATCGTTAAAAATCAAACATTTTCGCGAACATGGATCGGTACGTGCACAAGGCCATACATGAGTAAAGCGCTTGCGAACACATACCGATCGAACGCATTTGTGTGTCGTGTATGCCCACTTTAACCTAACAGTTTTCTCACTGCCGTTGGAGAATTGTAAATCAGATGTTTTTGACATTCATCCATAAACATCAAAGTATTTATTAAAGGAAAACATTGTAATATCGTACGTTGTTATAAAAATTGTCTTTTTTTCTAAATTATCTCCGCTCAATGGAAATAATTTGCGAATTGTTTGATTCTAACCGTTTAGCAATGAAACATTTGCTGTATGAACACGTAGCACTAAAAATGTGTAGTCTATATGGAGCAAATTCAACAAGGTCTACTTGGATAAAGGGGCACGATTCTGATTACTTTGGCGAAGCGGTATAAAAAACAGAATTTCCGTATAAATGGGGTATGTCCGGATAGGGAAGCCTCTCCAGAGGTGGAATATCCAAAAATAATATAAAAATTAATTATTTTTTAAAATTTTCACGATTAAAAGTTCAAAAATATGCACTAATAACACAAGGTATTTCTCTATCTTCCATTAAATTTATTCACGTTTTTCACTCTGTATATTTAAATATACACTCTAAACATTGAAATAAGTTCATACTTCAATTTTATTTTGTAACATTTCACCTAAATGTATTAATTTAAAAATCACTTAGCGAACTCGGCGTTGCAAAGGTTATATTGTTTAAAATTGTGAGGAAAACGAGCGTTGCTACATCTTAAACACCAAATATGTAGGATTCTTAAAGATTTTTCTTTTTTTTTTTTTTGCGTGATTATTTTTTCTACATTAATTATAATAAAAATACTTTCTAACATTTTTTGAGTTATAATTGAGTTGTGAAAACTTTTTCCACATATTATACATTTTACATATAGTATGTATATGTATAATATGTGATTTATATTTAATAAACAAATATAATTAAAACTCTATGATAATATAGTATTATAAAATTTATATAATATCATGTCGGGATGACTGAAGTACTTTCGCGTAGTACACCTTTCGGCGTTGGGGGCCTTCGGCCGGGCTTTAAAAAAATAACCCTGGCCGAGCGAATACCCGGGTGGACTGAAGTACTTTCGCGTAGTACATCTTTCTGCGTTAAAAATAAAAAAATATATTGAGTTTTTGTTATAAAGTGGTTAAAGTGGTTATATTTGTAGATTACCATGCACCCATATTGAAGTAAAATTTGAATTTTCGTACTGTACTAATATACTTTACACTTTATTACGTAATATTATTATATAATATTACTTATACATATGTATATACAATATTAATATATAATATTACTAATACATGCATATAATATTACTTATTTGCTTAATAAATTTAAGAAAGAAAATATCCATATGCATGAATAGAGGAATTTTTGCGAAAAAGAGGAATTTCAGCGAATTGCCTTATCATCACATGGCAGCGCTCCATTTCGTCGTAATTTTTGGTAAACAAATGGGGATAAAACGAGTGTAAAATGTAATTTTTAAAATGCAGATTTTTTAGGTAAAAAACSTGCTAAAAGTGTAAGATATGGAGTTATTTACAAGTTTATAGTGTAATTTAATTAATTTGAAGTGAAAAATGTGAATAAAGGGTGTTTAATGTGGTGAAATAGCGTCTTGAAGTGTACGAATTTTGCGAATTTTTTAATTTTAAGGTCGAATATCTCCTAAACTATATTATAGTATATTTATATATATATTTTTTTTTTAATCCTCTTTTCAACGGTACCTTCAGATCGCGGCGCCAAAGAAATCGGAATAGTGCCAAAAAAGGCAAGTACATATATAATTATTGGCACTATAACTTCGTTTAATTATAATATGTATATAATTCAGACTCATGGCCAAATGTTTTGAGACGTCGACTGCCATTTGAATTCAGATACATTTTTTAAAAAAATCTTCCGAACGAAGCGCAAAATTGTGTATTATGTTGAAAGGTTAAGCAATTCAATTAGAGAAACGCATTGCTATTGCTTTATATGCTTTGGCTCTTCTGCAGAATACCGAACGATTGGGAATATGTTCGAAATCGGTAAAAGCACTGTCTGCGCCATTCTAATTGATTTCTGTCATGAAGTCTGTCATTGTTTGTGGCCTTTGTATTTGATGAAATTTTCAATGAACGGGTCAGTGTCAGGAGCTATCGGTAATAAATTAAATTTTTTTCATTGACGTTTTTACATTGGAGCTGACGAAGATGTTGTTGACAACTATAATTACAAAGGCTGGTATTCCACAGTTCTTTTGGCTTTAGTAGATGCAAGGTCAGTTTTTTCATGAAGCTCATTTAAACACCAATGTATTTCTTTAATGTTATAGATGTCGCTTTATATACATCAACGTTGCTAGTCCAGGCCGTTGTAATGACTCTTCAATATTTGAGAGATCATCTTTAAAAAGCGAGTTTGCACGATCTACTATATTTAAAGATATGAGTAGAAAAAAACGTCAGTTAATGTTCCAGTCGTTTTGTTGGGAGACTCTGCGTTCAAATTTGATGAAACCATACCCATTTTGGGTAAACCAACCTTTGGATAAAAAAAAATTCAACTATGTACTCTCGAAATGCCGAAGAGTGGTGGAGAATGCTTTCGGTCATTTAAAGGGAAGGTTTAGACGGGTTGGAAAAGGTTTGGCTAACTACATGGCCAACAGGAAAATTGTCATAAAAGCGTGCTGCGTTTTGCACAATTTTTTAAATGAGGAAAATGATGAAATTAATGAAAAGTGGATTGCAGCACAATAAATCGAAAACGAATCTCGAAGTTGCCAGAAGACGTCTCTAGCATTTGTGGAAATGTCAACCCAAGAGCAGAGGAAATAAGACTAACTTTCGTTTCGTGTTTCGGTGAGTTATTACATTTAACTTTGATATATTATTAAATCTCAACCGATCCATGCTTACATATCTCATAATTCAATTCCAATACAAAAAGCAGATATTTCTATATTTTATATATGTTACATATATATTTTCGTATTTATTTATTCATTTATATATATATATTACATATATATTTTTATTTTCATTTACATATTTAAATTMATTTTCCATTCATTATTTATCTTATGTCTTAAACTAAAACTTAAAAAAAAATTATATATCTATTTTTGGCGACGAAGGAAGTTGATGTAAGCGTCCTCACTTCTTTTGAATCATTTATATATTCTTGAGGAAGAGAAAGACGCTTTTCATCGGCATCTTTCATCGCCTCGACTTTAATAAGTCATCCTTAATTTTCTCCATTATTGTTAACCCTGATTTTTTCTATTTTGTAGCATCGCTTGACGATGGTCGAGCGCTACCACGCGACGTAGAAGGTCCATTGCCTTGGCTTAGGAGCGGCGACTCTCCTTCTACATCGACCTCCATGTAAATTGGTGCAATGCTAACTGAAAATAGAAGAAACAACTTGGTGGACCGCCTCATAATGTTTCCACCGACTAGGGAAGCCACCCAATGGGCCAATTTTATGATTATCTTGCCTAAAAAAAAAAAAATATTTAATGTTATTTGTTTACCACATAATTTATTACTTACCTCTATTCAGTGGACGTATATTCGTGTGCAGCCCAAAAACATTTTAGCAGACATTTCCTCATATATATTCTATGGTTATTTTGTCGTGTTGATCGCAGCTCTGGCATTTTTAGTTGCCTTACCCCTATTATTTCGGCCTCGGCAGCCTCACTCCACATTACTCGCTTCTTTTTTTGAGTTTTTTTCATATTTTTTTTTACTTTGTACTTTGTTCTTTGATTTTTGGTTTTATTTTTTTATCTTATTTTCTGTTAGTTTTAAATACTGTCAGTTTATAGTGTCAAAATCAGCTGCGATTAAGCAAATTTGACCAACAGATGACGAGTTCACACTCGGTCGTCACTGTAAACAGACGTGTTTTTTCTCTGCTCCGTGATTATTTTTATTTATTTTAAATTAATGCCGTGTGTTTGCGGACATAGAGTTGATCGTTTGTCCGATAACGGCAAGTTCTCTGCACCAGCCTCGAATGCTCTCTCTGCTGCGTACCCCATTCTCACAGCTGCGACTTCTTTGGGTACAAATGCTTCTAAAATCGCTTCTCCATCTAATGCTGCTGCTTCTGCTAATAATGTGAGTGTGAATAATGTTGCTCCCGCTATTCCGAAAGCTTTCTCTGGAGCTTCAACTATTGCTAACTCCATTCTCACTTCTACGACTATTGTGGGTACAAATGCTCAGCCATCTATCGTTTCTATTTCTGCTCCAACGGATAACTTGAGTATGGATTATCTCGCTCCCGCTTCACCGAATGCAATCTCTGCCGCTCCGTCGGTTGCTTGCTCTACTCTCTCTATTTCTACTGATAATGTTACAAATACAGCCCCGTCTATCGCTGCCGCTGCTCCCAATGCTGCTAACGATGCCATTACATATGCTGGTGCTGTTGCTAGGAATTTCAGCACTCAATGGAAAGCCATAGACAATACATCAGGGGCTGCTAAATCAGTTCGCCCTTCTGCCGCTGTCAATGCTGCGCAATCAGTCGCCGTTGTTGACTCTGTTAATCTGGGTTCTTCTACTACAATTACKGCTAATGGAAATGCGATGTTAAAAGTGAGCACTAGGAACAAAAAATCCCCAGGTGCTTCTACTGTTGTTGGTGTTAATGCTAATTAATCTGCTTTGTGAGATTAAGTGGGATGATTTACTGTCGGGACTGGATACAGCTAATAGTTTTTCGATTTTCAAGAAATCAATTAAGGAATTTTGTCATTATAATATCCCGCTMMAACATGCACAACCATATAAGTTGCCTTGGTACAATAAGGAACTCAAACGTTTAAAAAATCTTAGAAATAAATACTACAGAAAATTCTCTTCAACTAAATCTCATGTTTCCTTTGTTCAATACCAGCACTACACAAAACTGTTCAATGAATTGGACAATTTTCTCTATAAAAGGTTTATTAATAGTACGGAGTCTTCAATCAAGTCGAACCCTAAGCTCTTTTGGAACTTTGTAAAATCTAGAAGAGCGTGTTCGGCCATTCGCTCTGCTTTAAGCTGGGGTGATAAGTCCGCGTGCACACCTGGCGACATCTCCAACCTGTTTGCTGAATTTTTCCAATCGAATTATGTTCACGACGATGGTATTAGTTCCATTCATTCGGCTAATAACTTCCCATACATAAATTTTGGTACACTGTGTCTTTCACAGGATGATATTGCCAAGGCTATTTCTGATATTAAGTCGTCTCCCAAATTGGATTTGGATGGGCTTAAACCTGTACTTATAAAAAATTGTACCGCCTTGGTATATCCTCTCATGCTTATCTTCAATAAGTCTCTCTCCTCTGGGAATTTTATTGCTGACTGGAAATTGACATGCATTACCCCTATTCTGAAAGTTGGTAGAAAAGACGTAGT
>NW_017537327.1:85684-90785 GCF_001853355.1 Bactrocera latifrons
GAAAAAGTTCTTCTTGATTTTTCTCACTCTAGGGTATCCTTCATTAATACCATAAATTCTGTTTTTTAGTTTAATTTATCTACTTATGTACTTTTAATTGAATTATTTTAGAAACCTATTTAGTATCCTAATTTTCCATTAGTCTGTAAGAATTAATGTTCATAGACTTAACTAAATAAATWAATAAATAACTAAATAAAATCAGAGTCACATAGACAGATTTAACGTGGATCAGTTTCAAAACAATCTGATGAAGTGATTTTGAACTGTCATTTTTGTATGGCGAAATCTTGATTAATTTTTAATATTATTGGGATAATCCATTCAACAGCTGAAATCGTGTGATTGTGTCTGAACACGGTATAACAAAATGACCACGCTTTTGGGCTAATTTGGTTGGATAGAAATATTGGAAGAATATCGGCAGGAACTTTTGGAATTTTCCATTGATGAATTTGCATTTACAGACTATAAATAATCCTACTACCGCTATTAAAAACGTGTTCCAATGGAAAGTGTTGCTCTTTCAGTTCTTGTAGTAACAAATCCTTCAGGGGTGTTGTGGAATCCAAGACAATATTGCTTAGCTGTCAGAATTGCAAACCAATTCTGATGGTTGTCACAGAATCTGATTGGATTTTCGAACATACAAACCAGCTGTTTACTAATGTGACAAAACTTGCAAATGAATACATTTGGAATATAATTGGAATATTATACTAAAGTTTTTAGTAAGTTCCGCATTAATGGAAGATTTTAAGAGATAACATTTATCGAATGAATAAAGACGCGTTTGGGTGTTAAATTACGTTTATTACGTTTTGTAAATCTTCTTTAGGGGGAAGTCTGCTTTAGAAGTTTTAAACAATTTAATTCTTCTTTGCTTAAATTTCTTTAAAAATTATCTAAGAATATTACCCCAAAGTTATAGATGGGGACTCGAAATATTGTCAAAGCTAGAAGCTAAATAGTGACCGAGCCTCTGGCAGATACATATATGAGCGCTCGGGCAGAAAGTTTTACGATTTTTCTTAATTGGCGGGCAGGATAAAAAAACTAAACCTCCTATGAAAAGGGCAAAGTTTATTATCTTCTATTTAAACTGAAATATACTAAGAAAAGTTAAATTTGAACATATGTTTAAACAGCATAAAGTAAGATATTTTAGTCAAACACCACCAGATTTTTAGACTTTTTTTGTAATTTTCCTAGTTTAACTTTAACATACGTTTTTAGTAAATATGAATATTTTTAAATTTTTTGTTTCCCATAGAAATTGCGTCCTGCATACTGCCCGCCGTCCGACAAATGCACCTGTGATCAAAGAATTCGTATCCACAAACTGTTCGGGTGATATTAAAATATATAACTATAAACCCTAGACATTTCGCTTTAATCAACTATTTCTTTCCCTCCCAAAAAATAGCAGGTTCCCCCTTAAATGTCCGCATTTTTTCCAAAACTCAATAATTAAGACTTTTCGTGTTTTATACTTATGTTTTGTCCTATAGAAATAAAGATACATCAATTACATTTCAAATCTGTGTGCGACTATCTTCTTGATTTGTTTCTGACAGCAAAACCGATAAAATTGGTTTCCCTGACACCCAAAACCGATGCAATTTCTGTTTCGAAAATCAAACCAATAATGTCTGACTTCATGACACCTATTGCTTTTTTTGATCGGTTTTAATTCTGATTCCGACAACTATCAGATTCCACAACACCCCTGCTTATGTTTGTTGTGATCTAACGTCATCGGACGACTTTGATTTATAGCGCGATTCTGTGAGCAGTGTCTAGTCACTATTTGAAACATTTTGAGGTAAAGTCTCAATTTCTGATTAGTTACGATTCACTAAATAGTCTCTAGCGTGAGTCTAAAAATATTGACTCAAAATTGAGACCTGATTGTTAGCAGGTAACAAAACTAAAAAGAACTCTTGTTTGCCATTTTGAATATACTGAATAGAAATCATCATATTTCCGAATGTCATATGTTACATTACTTATTTTCAATAAATTCAATATATATTACAATGTTATTTTCTATATGATTGGTTACAATGATATTTTCTTATGTGTTGCATTAGTTGTTGTTGGAATTTTTACCTTTTCAATAACACTTATTTATTCACTTATAATATTTATATTTGAAACTTCAAACGATTCTTCTGTGTTTTTAAAATACAATTTTCTTTTTTCAGTTTTCTAAAGAAATTTTGTTCCTCCTTTTTATATATTACCGTATTGAAGATATTTTCATTTGCATACAATGTGTGTACAATTTAAAAATGTATTATACTCTTGCAACCACTTGCAACCACGCTACAGAGTATTATAGTTTTGTTCACCTAACGGTTATATGGGTAACCTAAAACTAATCGATAGATGTATACATTTTTATATAAATGATCAAGGTGACGAGAAAGGTTGAAATCCGGTTGACAGAGAGACAGTCCGCCCGTTCGTCCGTTAGAGTTCGTAGATGGGCGTAATCGGACCACTGCCACGCCCATAAATCGCCATTAACCGCAAACATATAAARWGGCATAACTAAGCATCAAATTATGATATAAAACTGTAATTTAGTACAGAGGATCACAGTAGCAAGGGGCTCCCGAGGGCAAATTAATAATAATAATACCCAACCGACGCGCGGGGCGCAATCCGCGAACGAGCGGAATTAGCCGAGTCATAAAAGGCAAGAGAGTTTTAAGTGTTGCGATCTTAAGCTGCTCAGCTACAGAAACAAAAATTTCAACAGCCAAAATTAAGAATTAGATTAAAGTTTATAATTTTTAAACGTTACTTGTTAAGGGTAGATAAAATATTTTTTTTAATGGTAAAGAGAGAATCTGTTAGATCAAATGTGCTGGAATGAGAATTGAAATCGTGACATATACGGCGGAATGGTTCGTTTAACTAGAAATTTGTTCTAGAAAATTTTGAAAGTAAACGTCTAAACTGCCTGGTAGAGCGAGCGGAAATGTTAAAATTAATATCAGACAAGAGAGATGGGCTRCAGACTGACCCATTGATGAGTTTTACAAGAAATATTATACCAAGCATTTCCCTACGACTAGCGAGTGTAGGGAGATTTATCAGTTTTAAACGGTTAGTGTAAGGGGGAAGATTTAAACTGGAATCCCAATGCAAATGATTTAAGGCAAAAAGTAAAAATTGTTTTTGAACGGACTCTATTTTCTCAGAATGAACTAGATAACAAGGGTTCCATACCACGGAAGCATATTGTAATATAGGCCTCACCAACGATGTAAAAAGAATTTTTTTGGTAAGCGGATCTCTAAATTCTTTAGACCAACGTTTAACAAAACCAAGAGCACCTTTAGCTTTAAAAACCATGGAAGATATGTGAAGATTAAAATTGAGTTTGGGGTTCATAGTTACTCCCAAGTCAACAAAACTGCATACTTGCTCCAACCGTAAGTTTTGTATTACGTATGAAGTAGGGTCTACAGATCTACGTGAAAACTAATCGTTTATTCAAAAGAATTGAGTGGTTTACTTTATCAAAAGCTTTACTAAAATCTGTGTATATAACATCAGTATTCTTATTCTCCCTAAAGCCCAAGCAAATTAGTTATTGTGGATTTCCCTTTACGAAAACCGTGCTGAGAACAAGAAATTAGTGGAGAGATCCGGAAGGTTATGTCGTCTGTTATAATTGCTTCAAAAAGTTTAGGTATTGCAGACAACTTTGATATTCCCCTATAGTTTTCAATAGATGACCTAAATCCACTCTTATGCAAAGGAGTTATAAATGACTAATGATATGGATGGAAATAAGCCTTGCATAAGRGATGAATTAAATAGTTTTGTTAGGGGTTGGTATATATATTTGGAACATTTCTTAAGAAGGGAATCATATCTGGGTCGTAATTGTATGATTGTTCTAATATATTTAACTGATATAAGACGTCCGCTTCGGAAATGGTAGGTGCATTAATGAAAGAAATCGGACTTTTGAGAGTAATTGGACCTAAAGAATTCAGCGAACATATTAGAAATGGTGTGATTGTCACTGGACATACTAGACTTATATTTTATAGCAGACGGAAAATTAGAAAACCTGCGTTGGGAGTTGACGAAACCATTGAACAATTTTGGATTACGTATAATATTGTTTTTTACTTTATTTATATAATTATTATAACATATTTTGTTAAGTTCAGCAAATTGTCGGCGCAATTTAGAATATTTTGAATAGTCAGCAACTAAACCAGTTTTTTTTTAAAGTTTAAAAGCACGAGATTTTCTATTTTTCAATTTACATAATTCTTTCGAAAACCATAAATTAGAACTCATTTTATGAGTAACAACACACTTCGGAACATACTTTTCGAATAAGTTTAAAATAGTTTCATTAAAGTGGAAAGCACAAAATTCAATGTTGCCATTGTAATCTGGCCAAGTAACTTTAGAAAGTTTGTGATTAATTTTCTTAAAATTAGCTTTCGCAAAGTTGAACCGAAAACAATGGTGTTGTGTATTATTGTGAGCAAAGTTGGCTATGGTTTCGTTGTTAATTTCCAAGGCAGGATGATACGRGTCCTCTGGCTGAACCAAAGGGTCACATCGGACAACAGAGAACATTGAAGCGTTATCAACATAGACTAGATCTAAGAACTTACCAAACTCGGTCGAGATTAAATTAATTTAATTAAGACCAAACTCCGACATTTTATCTAAGAACTCGTTAAAACATAAGCGAGTTCTAATAGGAATGGTGTAGTCAACAATAGATTTCCATGATACGGACGGTAAATTAAAATCCCCCAAAACAGTCATGGAATCAGTATTATTGGCCCTTGAGAAAACATTATTTATTAATGAAGAATGCTGCATATATAGAGATATGTCCAGATATAGCGTCAATTACTATTTGAATACAGATCGGAGAGTTTTGTATTAAGGCCTCTTACATTTTGATAATAAATACTCAGCGAATTATTGCTAATCAGTTTTTTGTACCAACGGGTTTACTTGGCATTTTACTGACAACTGCAGGGGGTTTAAAACGTTTATGCTCGAATTCGCGCATAAAGACCCCAGATGGCCAGAATGAGTTGTCAAGAGC
>NW_017537327.1:91055-101877 GCF_001853355.1 Bactrocera latifrons
ATTGGGTGGAGGCATTCTTTTTAAGGAAGAAGCAGTGCTCTCTTCATCAGACGGACGTTTACGTTTATTGGAAGGTTTTGGATTCTCTTCCTGGTCATTTAGGAATTTAAATGATTGAAACAATCTCCTTGAAATTATTGCTCGCCTGCTTAAAAACTTTAAATAAATCAATTTCAGTTGGTCTGCATTTAATGCAAGACCAGCGCAAGCCCTTACTGTTAAGAATAGAATCCAAAATTCTTCCTGTCAGTCCAGCACATTTCAGATGGGCTGTGTGACGAGCCAGCAAGAAACAAAGCGTTCCGACTCGCCTTTAACAGAGCAATTTGGGAAATTACAAGTCATAATGGTAATAAGCAGCAATAAGAAATTTAAATAAAAATATAAAAAATTTAGTAATAAAAGTAGAAAGAGAAATGACAAAAATATTTATAACAAAATAAATGCAATATAAGTTATCAAAGGCAGTTTGAGATGCACTGTGATACCCGAAAAGTACGAAACTCGCAAACAGCTGTGAACAAAGATGGAAAACGAATAAAAACAAGAAATAAATTTACATAAGCAATAAAAGTTAACACCAACAATTGCACTATTTTGGAATATAGCAACAAAAACAAATTGAAAGCGACTCAGCGGAATAGATTAAAATTATTAACACACAATTTAAGTAAATTTGAAATGCTTTAATAGAAAAATATCACAGGGATACTTATCTGTACGGATCACTCAATTYAAAAATGTTCACAACAATTTTAAAATATAAATTAAACAAATTAACAGGAGCTCTAAATTACACAGCTGAACACGAGAGATGCCACATGATGATCTGTGATTCTCTGTATTGTATTGCAAAAGTGGACGTGGATCCCCTTCAACAAGTTTAATGTGCATAGCTCCTAAACCACTTAAGCCACATCAACCAAATTTACTAAGTACAAATAGTATAAGAACTTCTACGGAAAGTGTGAAAATAAATGAAAACGAAGGATAATCCAGCTCACTCCCCATATTACAGTACTGTTTAAAACTACTAAAAGCGTGATAAATCAATAACTAAATACGTCACAGACATAAAATGTTAACGTCAAGATGATATTAGAGACCTTTATGGGAGCTGATGTGAAAATTTGTTGATGGGCGTGGCGTGGTGATATGGAAGTATTGTTTAAAGTCAGGATTCTGGCATATACTACTCCTTTTGTGAAAATTTCATTTTGTTGAAGGCTTCTACTGCTGCGCTGCGTAAGTATTTTTGGATGCCCGTTTTGAAATGGGTCCATTCACCTCTTTTAAGAACTTAGTAATTGGTTTAGCTAACTTTACGTAATCCGGTATAAAGCGGTGGTAATAGCCGGTTTTTGAATGAGTTAAACCCTCTTACAACTCTACCCGACACCAAAAAGAGCGCACCCTACTATGACCCACTGCAATTACCACATCTGGGAACAAATGGGATAAAACTAAGATATCAAGCGCTCTTTTATTTCGATAAACAAACTTCGCCTCAACCCAGCTCCTGCGAGCAGCTTTCGTCCGATTCAACAATTTTTGGCACTGCGTTTAATTAAGCACTTCATCGTATATTGTATTCCCAAGAATATCAAAAATTAAAGTAAATTGTACATTTTCATTCACTTTCTTAATCGCGGATGTAAGCTTGAATATCTTAACAAATTGGAGTTTTTTCATGGTCCTTCGAACCATACCGAATGGCACTATTGGCTTTGTTCAAATATAAATAAATAAACATAAAAGTGGTGACAAAAGTGAGGTACAAAAATAAAAATGCATAATATGCATTATAATATATAATAAATAGTATGTATATATGTTTGTATACTAAAAAACAAACCTATATTCGGTGATAAAGTGCAGTCACACAAGCAAAAAACAACAATATGTACCATACACACATATGTACATATGTATGTGCATATAATCTATATATATAAAAATGAAATGGTGTATAGTTGTAACGGTAAGGCTACGTTTATGACCGAGCGGATTCGCGTCGCGCGATGCGATGAAAATCGCTACTAGCGATCAAATACATAAATCCATACGGAGGTGTTTATCGTGCAGCGATTCAGCGAAAAGTTTCAGCGAAAACGGAGCGACTGCTAGCGACGAAATTTTCAGCGATCAAAATTTTTGATTCAGTTGAGCGAATCGCGTTAAACACGATGGACAAATTTATTGAAAAATTGCGAAATAAAGAATGTTTGTAGAATCTGCATCATCCAGATTATCATAATAGAAACGAAATCAGAAAAGCTTGTGAAGAAGTAGAAAAAGAATGCGGTTTGGAAGGTAAGTAATAGTATTATTTTATTTTTATGTAATAAACAACCTTTACTTAAGTGAATATAACATTTTTTGAACAAAATATTCCTTAAAATTGTTTCGTATGGTCGTAACAGCTTCAGAGCTTCTGTTATACTGCCTCTACCTATTCATATTTATGGGAATAGTTTGCTGAACTTGCATTAAGGTTTGCATACCAAGCATTACGAATGGTGCTGCAATTTCTGTGCCTGGTAGATTCCACTCTTCTGGAGTTTCATATTCTCCAGTTTCTATAAGCTTATGTAATGTTGTAGCTTCAAAAATGCCACCATCACTCTGCCATATGCAACAACTTCAATGGCAGTAAACTTGTAGTCAGCAGAGGCAACGCCTTGTAAAACGATGGAAAAAAATTGTTTGTAGTTGAAAAACATGCTGCCAGAATGCGGTGGCCTTTTGCAACGAATATGTTTGCCGTCGATACTTCCAATGCAATTCGGAAATCCCCATTTGGAGTAAAATTCGTCTGCTCTTTTTATCAATTCTTCATTTGTTTTGCGATTCAAATGTTTGGAAAGCAGAGACGTCCAAAGGGCGGTACATACTTCTCTAGTAATTTGGCCACTGTAGCAATTCCTATGCGATAAGAAAAAGCCAAAGATCGGAATGAATTTCCCGTTGCTAAAAACCTGAAAATAAATTTAAACGAAATTATCCTTTTTACATGTGTTTCAGCAGGCTCTGGTGCAAAAAAATGGAAAAACTTGAAAGACACCTATCGTAGAGAACTTCGTAAGTAAAATGTGGTGGCTTCAGGCAGCGCTGCAATGCCGCATTCAAAATGGACACATTTTAAGGATATGTGTTTTTTACAAGATATTATGGAATCGCGGYCCATGTCAGGTAACTTGATCAATGAAACAAGTTGTGATGAATTGGTTGAACTTCATGATGAAGATAAATCGGAAACTCCTGAATCCATAAAATTGATGCAGCCTACACCTAAAAAATTAAAGAAAAAACTTAAAGAAAGCTCAGTGTTTTTGGAGTTGGAGGAAAAGAAGCTTAAGCTTCTAGAAAAAAGCAACGATGAGGAGGAGGATGATTACCATTTTCTTATGAGTTTCAAAAAGTAAATGAAAAATATGGGTGAAGAAAAAATAAATAAAATTTCGCATGAAAATGCAGGAGGTTCTGTACGACATTATGTACGGCAGAGATAATCGGGAATCGGCTACGCCAGTTTCTTTTATTACTTATGTGAGTAGCAGCTCAAATATTGAAACGCAGGATTCAAACAGCTTCATTTTTCCAAATGCGCAAAATTTTAATTAAGCTACTTAATATTAATGTGTGTAATATTATATTAAATACATACTTACATATGTAAGTGAACAAGTATAAATATTGAAATTGAATAAAAATTTATGGAATGGATACATAATATTGTATATTACTTACCTTATGGTCAGTGCGAGCCTTTCTACAGCATCAATTGGTGTTTTCTGATTTCTAGTATTTTTTTCTATATGTTTGGATATATTTATTCAAGATATAATTAAACGTGTCAATTCTCATTCGGTAATACTCCATAAATTTCTCAGGATATTGTAGAAATCGGGTATGTAAATGATGGAACTCTCCATGGCTTTTGCGTTCTTTGCAAATTGGATGCACTTGGAATCTTTTCTGTTTACAAAATCTTAAAATCTGCTGACGTACTAAAAGACTACTTTCTGTAAGCAAAATTTTACGAACGCCTGCACACATGTCTTTTTTTAATGAAAAGTAAAAGAAACTACGAACGGATTTGACGTTATAAATTTTCAATCGCTTCTGATTTCGCTGTACTGCAAACACTCAATCGCTACCGATTACGATGGCGAAACCGCTGGTAGCGATAGAACTCGAAAACGGCTGAACCAAATGAAATACTTCCTTTGGGGGATTTGTTTGTTATTACCACGCGCAGCTCATGTCTTAAAATCAGAACAAAATAGTAAGGGGGCGTGGCACCTCCCATACAAATTGAATTTTTCAAGTCGAATATTTTCAAAAGTGCTTAAGGTAGGAACATGAAAATTGGTACAGAGCTACAGGCTAATAACACCACTCTCACCTATAAAACCGGGGCTATCGAATAAGGGGGCGTGGTAACTCCCATAGAAACTAAATTTTTTAAGCAGAATATCTTTGGAAGGGTTCAAGGTAGGGACCTGAAAATTGGTATAGACCTATATGGTATCAAAAGCCTTCTTACACATAAAAGAAGGGGCAATCGGAAAAGTGGGCGTGGCACCTCCCATACAAACTGAATTTTTCAAGGTGAATATCTTCAAAAGTGTTTAAGGTAGGAACATGAAAATTGGTATAGAGCTATACGAAACAACACCATTCTCACACATAAAACTTGGCGTTATCGAAAAGGGGGCGTGGTACCTCCCATACAATCTTTAATTATTTTGGTTGTTAATCCACCATATATTTATCTAATTTTCCACCTAGCACGACATTTTGATTGTTTCTTGCTATATTGTTAATTTTGGTTGTGTTACGTGCTATTATTGGTTTATGGAAATGGCAGTTTTATGAAACAGACACAAATTAAATTAAACGTCAATTTTGCTTTGCAATCGAACACGCAAAATTTAGAGGACAATAAAAATGCGCCTTGCTTTACTGACATATTGATATATTTTGTTTTAAAAAGTGAGTTATTTAGTGAAAGTGATTTAGCGTGTTGGCGAATACCGATTTATGTAAATTGGAATTTATCATTCAATTGATCTGCTTACTTAGTTTAATTCATTGATTTTTGGAGTTTTCAAAGGTAAGTTACTGGTCCGTAAAACCTTATATGAACTTTATGCAAATGAATGATTATTTCCAATTAGATATTTGTTACGATGCCAAGAATCAGTACGTATGGTAACACTTGTCGGAGTTCCCAGACCGCAAGGAGAACACGAAATAGCAGAGCACGTCAAAGGGAAAGTGTTATTGAGAGGGTATCACCACGAAATCTGCTGGAGAATAGCACGCACCAGTTAGAAGATGTCAACCAAACATACAATCAGCAAGAACGATTGAGAGGAAAGGAAGTTCACAATCAGCAACAACGATCGAGAAGAAGGGAAGTTCGTGCTCCCAAAATGATAAAGTAAGATCACAACATGCGATTATTCGACGACAACAGCGGCAACATCTTTCTTTTGTGAACATTGAATGGGCAGGTTTTCGATATGATCCAAACATTCAATATAGCGCATCTGTACAAATCGTTTAGATGTCAGTAGTTTGTCAAAATTGCAATGCAGTCAAATTTAAAAATGAACCGCCAGGGTTATGTTACGCCGGGGGAAAGGTTAAGTTGCCAGAATTGTTCCCATACAAGCGAACAAAAGACCAACAGGGACACATGAAAGACAATATAATGCACCTACAGTTAGCGAAATATCAGTTGTTGTTGTTGGAGAAAATTTGCAGTCGAGTGATATTGTTATCAAACGTAGAAATCAAAACGCACTAAAACGGATAAGTGAGACACATCGGTCTTGCGACGCAATGCAATATCCGCTCATGTTCTGCCGTGGAGAAGACGGATAATACTTAGGATGTAAGATGATAAGTCCGGTGAATGGTTAGTAAAAAAAAATTTTTGTTTGCTACTTCATATAGGTAATTTAGCGTTTAGGTGTCGAGACAAATAAAAAAGTCAGTTCAATGAAGTTTTACGTATATCGAATGATGATTCGCCAAAACTATGACAACCACTTACTGAGGTTATTTCAACAGTATGCAGGTGACATGTACGTTAAAGTTGAGACAGAACGACTTAATTACATGCGATACAATCAGTCGAATTTGCGATATGAAGAGTATATTCATGCAATGAATGGTGATGCGGATATTACAGATATTGGTCGACTCTATATTTTGCCATCGACGTCAATCATTAAGCGATCGCCACGACGTTACAGCACGCGTGTTTAATAACAAAAACTCAGATGTTTGGTGTACTTTATTACTAAACAACGTGTATATGCCACTGTTCGATGCTGGATGTACTCAGGGGAGTGGCAGAAGAGAGGTTTGCCCCACGCACACATTCTTCTTTGGATGGTGGAGAAAATTACACCTGACCAAATTGATGAAATCATTTCCGCCGAAATTCCTGATGTTGAAATAGATCCAGAGTTGCACGAAGTGGCCAATATGGTTCATGGGCCATGCGGAGAACATGATCCATCTTCGGTTTTTATGTCGGACAGTAAATGCAAAAAACGCTATCCCCGTGCTTTTATTTCGGAAACTCAAACTGGAAACGACGGATACCCTCTCTATCGGCGTCGCTCACCCGCTGACAATGGCAGAACCTTCATCACTCAATTGAAAGGAAAGAATTTTATGGTTGATAACACCTGGATCGTTCCATATTCGCCAATTCTGTCTAAGGCATTCAAAACACGTATAAATGTTGAATATTGCAGTTCAATAAAATCAATTAAGTATGTTTGCAAATATGTCACCAAAGGAAGCGATATGGTGGTTATTGGCGTTGAACGAGATGAAATTAGCAAATTTCAAATGGGCAGATATGTGAACTGCAATGAAGCAATCTGGAGAATATTTTCTTTTGCAATTCATGAACGCCATCCTACTGATGTGCAGCTGGCAGCTCATTTGGAGAATGGACAGCGAGTTTATTTCAACGCAGAGAACATAGTACAGCGAACGGAAATACCACCAACAACCACTTTAACAAGTTTCTTTGCAACTTGCGCCAGTGATCCGTTCGCGAGAATATTGCTTTACTCGGAGATGCCTCGGTATTATACATGGAATGCATCGTCGAAGAAATTGTTGCGCAGGAAGAACGGCCATCCAGTAGATGGTTATCCAGGTGTTTTTTCAACTGATGCATTGGGAAGAATTTACACAATCCATCCAAAAAACGATGATTGCTTTTACCCACGTTTGCTTTTGATTAATGTACGCGGTTCAACTTCATTTGAATCATTGAGGACTGTAGATGGTACCATTTGTGCACCATTTCGAGAAGCATGTCAACAATTGCAATTGCTTGAACACGACAGTCACTGGAATCAAACGCTASTGGATGCAATAGCTTCTTCACCAGCCACTGCAGTTCGTACACTTTTCGCTATTATAATTTCGACATGTCAGCCTTCAAACCCGCGTCTATTATGGTATGCGTACAAAGATGACATGGCAGAAGATATTTTGCATCGAATGCGATTAGCGACAAGAAATGTCGACTTACAAATGAACGCTGACATCTACAATGAAGCATTAGTCCTTATTGAAGATTTACGTTTACTTATGAGTGGAAAACTATTGACTGAAGTTTATATGCCGGCACCAAGTCGTCAAACAAGGGATTTAGTGAGTCGCGAATTGGAACGCGAGCGTGCTTACGATATAACTCACTTGCAACAACAAGTACAAACAAATGTTCCACTGTTGAATGAACAGCAAAGCAGTGCGTACAATCAGCTAATAAATGCTGTAGGTAGTGGAAACGGTGGCATATTTTTCCTCGATGCGCCCGGCGTGTCTGGCAAAACGTTCCCATTGTCTTTAATACTAGCAGCAATACGTGGTCAAGGTGGTATTGCATTAGCTCTTGCATCTACCGGGATTGCTGCAACACTGTTAGAAGGTGGAAGAACGGCATATTCAGCATTAAAGCTTCCATTAAACTTGCAAATACACGAAAGTCCTGTTTGCAATATTTCAAAGCAATCAGCAATGGCACAAGTTTTAAAAAAATGTAAGTTAATCATATGGGATGAATGCACAATAATCGTCGCTTTGTAGGAGGATGATATTGCTGTCGGGCGACTTTAGACAAACACTTCCCGTGATTCCAAAATCAACAGCGGCGGATGAGATAACGCATGTCTGAAGTCATCGCATTTGTGGAGGTTTGTTAAAACCATTTCATTGAACATGAATATGCGAGTTTTGCTGCAAAACGATAGAACTGCGGAGGTTTTTTCAAAAGAGCTGTTGCGAATCGGAAATGGACAACTTCCGATAGATCCTTGCAGTGGATTAATATCGATTCCAACTACGATTTGCCAATTCACATCTAATAAATATGAACTAATCATTAGTGTATATCCAAATATTGCTCAAAATTATGGTAACTACGATTGGTTAAGCACGCGCGCAATTTTAGCAGCGAAAAATATGGATGTCAACGACTTGAATTGGACGATTCAAAATCAAATTTCGGGAGATCTGCGGCCATATAAATCAATCGATCGCGTTGAAAATGAAGACGAGGTAGTAAATTACCCAGTGGAGTTCTTAAACTCTTTGATGCCGCCTGGAATGCCGATTCATAATTTGCGTCTCAAAGTTGGGTCTGTAGTTATTATGCTACGGAATCTTCATGCTCCCAAACTGTGCAGTGGTACTCGACTGATTGTGACCAAGGTAATGGACAATTTAATAGTGGCAAGCATTTTGAAAGGCCCGTTAAAGGGAGAGGAATGCTTACTTCCCCGAATTCCATTAACTTCAACAGATTTGGCATTAAAATTCAGACGTTTACAGTTCCCAGTGAAACTTGCATTTGAGATGACAATAAACAAGTCACAAGGGCAGTCGCTGGAAGAATGCGGCATAAATTTAGAAATGTCTTGCTTTTCACATGGCCAGCTCTATGTGGCGTGTTCCCTTGTTGGAAAACCTTCCTCACTGTTTATTTACGCCGCGGAACAGAAAACCAAAAATATCGTGTACCGTGCAGCCCTAAACTAAATACATATGTACTAAAATTATATACTTTCGAGACTCGATTAAAACTAATAAAATTGAATGAGAATAGTACAAACTTAATTTTATTAAATTGTCAACAAATCCTGGACGCGATGTGTCAGCATTATTGAAGAGAGTAGCATTTTTCAAGCAATTAAATTCAAAAAGCATTAATGTACCCTCGAAAAAAATGTTTATCAGGCAGGTTTTGGCAATTCACTTCCGAGTAAAATTTGTAAAAATTTTGTCAAATTAGGTACAGAAGGCACAAAATTTCACTCGGAAGTAAATTGCAGAACCTGCCTGTATATCATGTTTTTTTATTTAAATTTTTTATCAAAAACAGTTCAAAAAACTCAGCAATAATTTTTTCTTCACTATTTTTCAATATTGGGAATTTGTCAAGGACAAAAAAGGCGGTATTTAAAGTATACACAATGAAATTAGAAAAAATCGTTCATATTCTATGAAAACCAATACCGGTGTAATTTTTAAAATGAAAAAAAAAATCTATTTTGGGCAGAACGAAGTTTGCCGGGTCAGCTAGTATATTATATATTAGAGGACTTGATACGCTCTCTTGTTATTCTTTTTGTATGCAATGGATAAATGTTTCTTCCGCCAATTATAGGAATATAAACCTTATAACACCAAATCTGCTTAACAATTTTATACAGTTACAGTTTTGGATTTAATTGATCGAAAACGGACCAGTATAATATCTTAATATATAAAAATGTAGTGTCCGTGTGTATGTTTCGAATGAACTCAAAAACGAGTCAACTGATATTCATGAAGTTAGCATATACATGTAATTTGGTCCAACCTAGATGATAGGATAGCTTACATCTCAATTTATACTCGCAATATTATATTATTGCAAATTATTTGTATTATTTGTTAGCTCAAAAAGACTCTAAAGATACAAACGCTTTATATAAGCTGCAATTTTATCGTCTCTACAATTAATAATTAACATTTTGTTACTTCTAATTTACAGTTACATAAATAAAGCCAAATAAAAAAAATTAGAGAACAGTGAAATTCATTCATATTAAATTAAATTAAATTAAAAGTTTATAATTTTCAGCTGTCACAAAAACAGAACTGACAACACCGACAACACTGAACACTTACCAAAATTAAATACCAACAGCGAAGTGTTGTATGCGGCAGGTAGTTTACGACAATACCCTATGTGGATGCCATTCGATGGCCATAGGTGGTGTGTATGCAGGAATAACTATTTCTATTTAGGAGATGCATGTATGCATTTATTTATATTATATTTAATGAACTATTTAATAATGACCTGGTTTGCATAAATATGCTGCTTTCTCAACATGTAAAATTTAGCAACGACATGAACCTACGGTTATTTTCCAATTGGAAAAGTGTTATGCACAGCGTATAAGCACATAAAGMGAACGGTTACCTGCACAAATTCATAAGTTTAATTAAATTACAAATTTAGGAATACAAACTTAAATTAAACGTAAAACATTGTGTTTAAAATTGAACATGTTCGTTTTCTTAAATAAGGTAAGTTAAGAAATTAGTAATATTTAAGATCATGAAAACATATTTAATTTTAGATAATCATTTCTTTCCCTCGGCAATATGTTCAAATATCATTGAACATGCTTACTTATCAGCAAAGCCGAAGTTCTAATAAACATAAATATCTATTTATATATTAATATACATACATACATATATACATATATACGTAATGCATTTAGAT
>NW_017537327.1:102313-107175 GCF_001853355.1 Bactrocera latifrons
TACCTATGTATTTGGTATTATATATATAATAATTTGTCAAAAAACAAATAATAATAATCAGAGATCGATTTCTGTAGGAACTAATTTTAAATAGTATTTTAAAAATACAAGCGCATCCATTGTTTCACCGTTTAAACTAGATCTGATTTTAGTGMAAATGCGGCCAGACACTGAAAAACAACGCTCGCATTGGACACTAGTTGGTGGTTCTTTAAAAAATTACAAGCAACCTCCAGATTGCTGCCAAGCCCGCCACCCCCAAGAAGTAAATTTATTTCTTTTGGTACCGCTTCCTCTACTGATAATGATACATCTCTTTTTCAAACGCGAGATTCTTTTACAGTTTCTTGCAACCTTTCCTTCAACGTTTTTTTCCTTTCATTTTCGATTATTTTTAAATCGATATCGCGATTCTCAACATCATTAGTATTGTACTTTTTGGCAATTTCTACAATAGTGTTTGTCATTTCTTCTAAATTCGGTTCATTTGTGGTACTTACAAAATTTGACGTTATTAATAGTTTCAATATATTCGTGTATATTGTGCGCCTTTCAGAAACGCGTTTTTTAATTGATTCAAAAAGATTGAAAGCTATTGATAAGTCCACATTTTTAACTTCGTCCAGCATAAAATGTATCACTGCATCAGCAGAACAGAGGTTCAGGTCACGGCGACACAAAGCTTCTATAACTAACTCTGCCGGCTTTAAAACTTTAATAATGCTTTTAATAATAWTAAATTCAAAATCTTCCAAGCAATCTGCCTTAAGGTCGACCATCGCYTTTTTCAAGCAAGACTCCAGCATATGAAACCGTTCGATCATTTTTAGTAAACTGTTCCACCGAGTCTGACAATCTAGGATGAGCTGSAACTCTTTGTTGAACTCCATTTTACCATATTTTTGTAAAATTTCATTATTTTTGGGAGATTTTCGAAATGACCGTACAGCGCTCCGAATTTTGTTTATAATTTTTTTGATATCAAAATCGTCTATCTCCACGTTCTTCATTATCAGCTAACTAAAAATACCATAAAAATTAGATTTTCATATTTAAAGTAGATTTTCATATTTTTACAATAAATAAATATGTCTACCTATATGCAAATAGTTTCATCTCTCGTATCTTCTTCGGAATCATCATCTTCACATATAGAAATTTCATTTTTCTCAATTCTTATTTGTCTTTTGTACAACAAATCAAGGATACCTAGCTGTATTCCATGTGCCAGGCACAGCTGTTGATGTGGACCTATGAGTTTGCCAATTTTCAACATAGTTGAGGCACCATCCGTGRTAATAGAAATAATATCAGTTGCTAAACTCAAGTCATAATCTACCAAACGAGATTCAATCATATCAATGCAGTTTTCAGAAGTTGCGGCACCTTTTATTCGGACGAGTCCCAAGTTCCATATGTTTTTTTGACCATGCAGTATTACATTCAAGTAGCGTTTATTGGCCACAGAAGTCCATTCGTCGAATGAAATGCTAAATCTATTATTTTTCAGTATTTTATTATCTTTCAAATCGATTATTTCTTTCTTCACTCTTTCACGACATTTTTCAAAATATTCCATTACATATTTTCTGAGTGTCTTGTCAGATTTGGGAACTTTAAATTTTCTGGCTTCAATACCTTTTCCAATTTGTTTGATTGCGCAATGGTTGAAAATGCTAATACCAAACTGGCCATAATAGCACGAATATTTTCTCCATTTTTTGGTGAAAAATGTGAAGTAATTTTTGCCACTTTCTTGGGAACAGCAATTGTAGAAGTTGCTCCCCGGCACAACTTTATGCCATGAACCTAAAATTATCAATTTCTCTACAATCTTATTTTCATTGCGGATTTATAATTTTTACCTTTAAATGTTCGTGTAATCCTTTTGTTGAACCACCCTTTGTTTTGAGGACTGCATTACATTTTTTGCACTTGGCTTCCTCTGAACTTGTTGATATTAGAAAATAAAAACAATTTTGACGATTTGTCGTCTCCTTTTTTTGTGTGCTTTATGATGCTAAGTGAATGAAAAATTGTTATTTTAACATTTATAATTAAAATATTTAGTACTTACATTCCATTTTTACAATTTATACAATAACCACAAGTGTAAGTTTGTAAATGCTGTGCGGTTGATCGTATGCTTGGCACATGATACAGCTTGCCAATTAACAGCTGATCAAACCAGTGCTGTGATTTTGATCAAACAGTGCTGTAACTTTGATCAAACAGTGTTGTAAAGTACTAAATTCTTACTAATTGTTTTTTGGCAATGTTCATCTATTGTAAATACGACTTTGTTTATGAAAAAATAATAATTAACAGTGTTAAAAAAAAGGACAAAAATCCCGAATATCCCGGGAAATTAATTTTAAATCCCGGGAGGAGTTTTGAATCCGGGATTCCGGGATTTCGGGAGCCCGGGAGTGGGAGCTCTAATAGACACAAGTCATAAATTTGCAAAAGAGATAACATTAAACACACACACACACATGTATTAAATTGAACACTTGAAAACAACGTAATGTCAAGCAGCAATAAACAATATGCTGCAATACACACATACATACAGTCCACTAATTTTAAATATCTATGTATGTTCAAATATATTGAACATATAGTACCCTGCCAACCACGGCTACCCTCTTGTGACAAATATTTCAATTCAACTAAACCCCTGCCAACCACGGCTACCCTCTTGTGTCAAATATTTCAATACAACTACACATTTTTTCTCTATGCATTAACACCAACGCACATTTTCGGGTTATTTTTTGTTAACCTAAATGCGATGAAAAAAAGTTTCTTTCATTTCCGGATTTACTTGAATGAGTGAGAAGGAGAAAACATAATTATCAAAAGTGCCAAAATAAAATCCCAAAAAGGGTAATAAAAAACGAAGGATAATTGCGAGCCATTTGCAATTCTATTTCATATCTATTTTAAATATATTTTAAATTAATTACTTTATGCCATTGCAGCATTAAATTAAAGTACATATTTTATCAAAAAAGGTAAGCAACATTTTGAAATAATTATAAATATATTTAATTAATTCCTATATCTCTCTTTAGAAATCATCAATAGGTCTTCAAGCAGTAGAAGCAGAACAATTTTGATTTGTTAGTTTTTTGTTATATTTTATACATATATTATTGTACATATACTAAGTAGCTATTTAATTGAATGACCATTGCGGTTGGTTCTAATAATTTAATTTATAAAAATAACTATTGTGTTTAACAAGTGCGTGCGGTTAACAAATATTCGTATTGTATGATGTTCTTTCGGCCTGCAAGGTGCTAAAATTATAAAAGAAAGTGTGTTTAAAGCGGCCTGTGCAGTGTTAAAATTTTATATAAAAGACCGTTTGTTTAAGCGTCCTGTGCAGGCTAAAATTTTACATAAAAGAACGTGTGCTTAAGCGGCCTGTGCAGTGTTAAAATTATTTGTAAAAAAACGTGTGTCTTATAATTAATGTTTTTCTTAAAATAATCGTCTATTTCATCTTTATTCTATTATAATCTTCTTTCAGGTATTTGTCTTTTATAATATTTTTCCACTCTTTTATTTTCAGGTTTTAAAAACTCTTTTCTTTAATTAATATTTTTTCAGAGGAAATTAGTATTTTTAATTATGTAAATTTTATGTAAATATTTATTAAAAATAATAAAATAAAAATTTAAAAGTTTAGTTTTAAATTTTAAGAAAATTTTAAAATAGGAATTAAAAAGTTCGACCCTCCATCAGCTGTTTAAAATGCAACCCTGCATCAGCCGTCGATTGGGGATATTAGAGCAGGACAGATATCCTTTTTTATATGACACTGCTGAATGAGAGCAACAAAGATGTATGATCACATGTATGGGTACGTGCGAGGATAGAATCTTCACGCGGCTTAAGGCACAGTCTATGTGTTACCCCCACGTTTACCCGCTGCTTACCCACTGATTATCTGGTTTTTTACCCGCTCATGGTTGGCAGGCTACATACACATATACAGAAACAGACACATACTTAAAATGCATTATCATGCAAAACAATAGCATTTAATAGACAATAACACAAACATTACTAAGGATAAGATGTTTGAATATCATAACCCATGGGTTCTTAGAATACATTTTCGCAACTGTTTGTAAATGTACGCTCATTAAAACAAACCCAAACTCACACAACATAGTTTAAAACAATAGCCAACATATGTACATACA
The DNA here is from genome assembly GCF_001853355.1 of Bactrocera latifrons. Lineage (NCBI taxonomy): Eukaryota > Metazoa > Arthropoda > Insecta > Diptera > Tephritidae > Bactrocera > Bactrocera latifrons. The sequence goes on from NW_017537327.1 coordinate 106,531, forward strand.
TATAAACATACACATATATTTAGTTATTAGGACATGTTGAAAAATAGTATAAAAGGCTTCCAAATTTAAAAATAAAAACAGAATGAAATCTGCTCAGTGAAAGTCTCTTCATTTCATTATAAATCTTAGTTGAGTTTAAACACATTGCAAGTTAAAAAATAAATATATTTTAGCTGATTTATAAAAATACTGGTTTTGACTATACTGTTTTAGATTTATTTTCTTATTGCTCACTCATCATTGAAAAAACGAACAAAAAAACTTAAAGACTTTGTAACCCTATGCGAACAGCTGGGTATTATTTCTCCAATTGGAAAACAACCCACTACAAAAGCACCAACTACAATAAGCAGAGACCTCCCAGTTAGAACAGTGACGGTCATGTTACCTAGTGACATGCCGGTCACGCGAGCTGGTTTAATTGTCACTTTTTCCTATCACTTTCTTAAGGGCCAATCAAAAAAGCTCCCAAAACTTTTGTATACATGTGATCTTTTATCACCTTCTCGCTTACATATTTTCTGTTGTAATAAAACATATCCTTCTCTCTCACTTCTTCTTCTTAATTGGCGTAGACACCGCTTACGCGATTATAGCCGAGTTAACAACAGCGCGCCAGTCGTTTCTTCTTTTCGCTACGTGGCG
>NW_017537327.1:109235-118031 GCF_001853355.1 Bactrocera latifrons
AATGGTTCTTGAAAGTAGTTTTCAACACCCAAGAAAGAATGTGCCGATAAAGTTGCGATACCAGATTCCTCTGTCCTGCCTGGGCTTAATTTTTGACTAAAACAATAGGAGTCTTTTTCTTTTTTAAAATCTATATTAAACGAATTAATTTTGGATATTTTATAGCAAGTAAAATCTGGAATATTTCTTTCTTCTAGCCTTAAATGTATTTGCTGCAGAATTATATTGGGCTTATTTATAAGATTTTTTAAATATTGCATGTGATTTTAAAACTTGTAAGCGGAACAGTTGTCTAGAGGACCATATTGCTTGGTACAGTCAGTTAAATGGAGTAAACCATGTATATTGTAACTAACTAAATGGTCACCGTATATATTTCCAAACAAATCAAMGAATAGTAGCCTTATACCTGACTGCAATAAGAGGAAATGATAGTAATGGTCATCCCCAATGCAATCCTTTAGGACAAATACACCTATATACAATAAGAACTGCCTAAACTCTGTCGCTTTCCAATTGACTGATTTCATCTAAACTTCTACATATTCGACCGAACTCTGAAGGAACTAAATTTAAAAAAAATGTAATTTTTTCATTAACTTTGCTTACGTTTATATTGCCTTTTTTAATCAAGAATTGAAGCAACTTTTACATACACCAAGATCTACAAGGTGAATTGGGTCTGAAGGAAATTGGGAAATTATTATGAAATTTCCTTCTCTAAATTTGCAAGGATTAATGTGATGTGATCTGTCACTTCTATTTTTAAAAGATTGGTCAGTTCTTAAATGTTTTATTTGTTTTGAAAAACAAACTCTCCTTTCTTTGTAGTCAACCATTTGATCACATTTAGAACAACTACTTTTTCCAGTGTGCGACTGCACACCTGTAACAAAAGCTCGAGCGGGAGCATCGCAGCAAAACAAACGAATATCAAATTTCTTCATTACAGGATAAGTACCAACCTGAAGASCATTTTTTTTAAATAATTGACTTCTTCACAAAATTATTTTAAAGAATCATTAATGCTCCAAGGTTTTTCTGTTGCAGAAAAGCACGCAATTGTAAATGGCAATTCGTTTGGAAAATTAACTATGGATGCTAGAATAGGCCACAATACTTTATTGGAAGTCTTGAATAATTTCAGGTCATCTATTCTCACATCAAGCACACTATTATTTTCATTTTCAAGTTAAGGAAATGAATTTTTCTTAAAATGATTTTGAATTCCTCTATATAAAAAAGATCCACTTGGAATCKTWCTTTTTTTCGGCTGGTACCTAGGAGACTTTTAGCCGTTAGAGGTAAATCTGTGTAACCTATTTTTCGCAACGTTTGCAGAAGATCGGTTACTGTATTATGGGACACMCTATTTCTCAAAGCCCAAGCTTTTAATTCTAAACTAAATGAATTATTTTCTATCACYTTTAAAATTTCGCTATCACTATTATTCCTATCACTAACATAGCTATCACTGCAATTTGAAGAAAAATCAAGGGAGCTTAGTGAACTGCATCCACCCACATTAGGATCACAATCAAAATTTACATCTTTTCACAAAGATTAAAAGCCTTTTTTTCCCGGCTCATATATGCACTAAATATATTTTTCTTCTTATTTGTTATTTTCTATACTCACCCTTTTTCCAAATTTCACTTGTAGATACACTCGTAGACACAAAAACGAAATTAAATAAACACAATTAAAATATATTTAAATATTAATTTCATATAGTTTTGCATAAATATGCACAAGCACAAATCAGTGTTCTAATTATCGAAGCGTATGTAACCGAATTTTTTTTTTCTTAGAATTCAATTTGGCACAACGAACAAGCAAACGTCAAATTAACGGTATCATGCTGTACGCTTTCACATTCATCGTTTTCAATAAGCGGTGACAGTTAAAAAATTTGTTTGTCTTCTTTTGTTTTATTTTTGATTAACATCTGTTGAGTGAAGAGCTTATAATATAAAACAAACAAAATGCACAATAGATTGACTTCTTACTCATTTCAAAGATTTGTGTGGGAGTGTCAGTGACAAGTAAAAATTGTGTAAAAGTATTGAAGTTTCGGTCACGCAAGTTTTGCTGGGGCTTTTATTTATTATTTTGGTTTATTTGCTCACCGGTGCTGGAACACATAGGTGGAAATTCTCAGTTAAATTTAATTTTTATCCGAATGAATTCAAATCTTAATAATTAACATTTTGTTTTACTTCTAATTTCCACTTACATAAATACAACCAAATATATAATCTACAAAATCAGAGAACAGTGAAATTCATTCACATTAAAAATTCAATTATTATTTTTAGTAAAATGCCACCTAAAAAATCGAACCTTAACGCCCGTAGCAAAGAGGCTCGAGCTGAAAATTATAAACTTTTAATTCAATACATCGACACGATATTACTGCACGAGTGTTTAAACAAAAGTTGAAATCTTTGATTGATTTTATAACAAAATATTCAGTTTTTGGCAAAACGTGTTGTTGGTTATATTCAATTGAGTGGCAGAAACGAGGCTTACCTCATGCTAACATTTTAATTTGGCTTGAAGCTAAAATTCGTCAAGAGGAAATTGATCAAATTATTTAGCCAAAATTCCAGATTCTTTAATTGATCAAGAATTATTTAATATTGTTATAAGTCATATGATTCATGGACCGTGTGGACATCACCATGCATGGAAAATGGGAAATGTAAGAAAAATTTTCCTAAGAAATTCACAAATGATACCATTACTGATATTGATGGTTATCCATTGTATCGYCGCAGAAACGCTGATAATGGTGGTCATACATATAAAATGAGAACTTCAAATTCTAACCAATTAGAAATTGACAATCAATGAGTAGTACCATACTCAGCACTACTCTCCAAAACGTACAAGGCTCATATTAATGTTGAGCTTTGCAATTCTGTCAAATCCATCAAGTATATTTGCAAGTACTTTCATAAGGGCAGTGATTTGGCCGTATTTGGAGTACAAAATATAGACGAAAATGATGAAATAACACGGAACCAAATGGGTAGATACATTAGCAGCAATGAAGCTATCTGGCACATACTTAGCTTCCCCATACACCATAGAGAACCTGCTATCCAACATCTTCAGTGCATCTTGAAAATGGACAATGTGTGTATTTCACGGTAGAAAATATCTCCAAAGAGCATGTGAACCACCAAAAACGACACTAACCGAATTTTTCACTCTTTGTATGGTCAATTCTCAAAAACACTATTATACACTGAATTTCCATAAAAATGGGAACCTTGTAAAAAGGGAGAGCGAAATTCTTCAAATGCAGGCATATTTAAAGCTAAGACGCTGGGACGACTTTATACTGTATATTCAAAGCAACGTGAATGCTTTTTTCTGCGTTTATTGTTGGCAAATGTTCCTGGAATAATCTCTTTTAAATTTTTACAAACAGTTAATAGCCAAGTGTTCAGTACATATAAAGTTGCATGTCACGCGTTACAACAGCCATTGGGATCTGACACTTGCTGATGCTGCTTTAACGTCCTCGCCGAGTAATATTCGTCAACTATTTGCCGTTACTTTGGATCTCGGAAACGGTGAAATGGATTTTCATCAAGACACTCAACATAATAGATTGCCAGATAATTTCTGTACTGTTGTTCAAACTAAAAATGAACTGATTGAGAGTGTCTTCCCAGATATACTAAATAACTAATTACATCATGGCTGGTCTAATAATCGTGCAATTTTAGCAGCAAAAATGTAGATGTTGTTCTGATTAACTACCAGATACAACAATTATTACCAGGTGATTTAATGTCATTTAAGACTATCCATGCTACTACAACGCTTGCTTGTTGTATACCGTCGAAATAGTCGAAAATATAATTGAAGACAAAAACAGAAACAAAACAAATATATTAACAAAGTGCATACCTGCACATTACGCACTTCGCTTTTATGCTTTCTTCTCAGAGCGAACATACATACATATATTTGTACCTATAATTATACGGCATAAAAAAGTTATAATAGCAAATTAAAAGCGTGGTTTTAGGAAACACATAATATAAAATGGAATATATTTTCAAACTAAATTATAAATAAATAAAAAACAAACTTATTTATTTAAAGGTCTATACAGTTTATTATACTTTACCGCTTCAAAGGCATATGTAGATCAGTTTACACTGAAGAAATATTAATGCGTTTGAACAAATATCGTAATATACAAAAAGCTACAAGCTCAAAAGAAGTTGTTAAATTTATATCAAAAAGTGACAGTTTATTAAAATACAGTACTATATTCCCCTCTTTACCAAAATCTTTGGGCTTCCCTCCAGCGGCTCATGATGCCATAGTAGATTATGACGATTCAGATCTAGGACACAATTATATCACACAATAAATCATCGGCTTACGCAATATACGAAAACTGCTTAGACCAGTACGAATAAGCAAAAGTTTTGATCTCCGATCAATTAAAGCTAATAAAATCAACTGCATCTACTCCACATCCGATAGTAGATCTGTCAGAAATAGATAATCAAAAGCTAAATTTAGAGGTTATGAAGAATGGCCGTCTTTCACGGCCGTGTACATAAACCATCCTAAATTATCACAAGCGCAAAAATTGTATCACCTCAGATACAAAACTACAGGTCAAGCAGGTAATAATAACAAAACGTTTCGCTTTTAATGACGACAATTTCAATTTGGCTTTAAAAGCTCTAAAAGCAAGATACTAAAACGAAAGAGTACTGGTCGATCAACAAGTAACGACACTATACAACTTGCCTAAAGTTAAGAAAGATACAAGTAGAGAGTTTGTAAGACTACCATCCACTGTTTCTAATTCTTTGTTGATTCTGTCGACGCCAAATATTCCCACAGAGAGCTGGGACCCAATTCTGGTAAACATTTGCAACGACACATTACCAGAAAAGTCGTTACTTCTATGGGAGCAATCGCTCTCATCACGAAAAAATGCACCATGTGGGAACAAATAAATTTCTTACTACCCAACACTGAAACGGTAGGCAAAAACTAATAACATCAAAATATGTTCAAAACGAAGCTACAATAGACCCCAAGTTAGTAGCTAAAACAATTTAAAAGCTTTAACGAAACGGAATCGTTTATATTCGAACAGATACAGCAAACGTCTTGTGAACTATGTATGTAAAAGAGAGCATACAGTTATATAAGTTTAAAATCCTCAACATCAACAAAAGAAAAAATTTCGTGAGGTAAAAAATATTAGGTACAAATTGCTTGACACATGCACACACGTATAAAAATTGGAAATTCAATTGCATATATTGTTATATCAATGCTTCACTACAGCACATTTCCCAGCTCAYCCCAAAAAAGCGAAAACAATAGTACAAAAAGAATGTTCAAACTCAGAGCCTTAATAGATCAAGGATAACAACAATCTTCTATTGGGTCTAAGGCACAAAATATGCTAAAACTGCCAAACAATTAAATTTTGAAGTTACTTAGATAAAATCTTCCCCTTTACCCTTGTTTCCCCCAAACGGATAAGCGAATTAAAACAGAAGCTATAGTCCTACCGCAAATTACTAACATGCTTAAAAGCTTTCACATAAATAACAAGCATTGGCAAAAGATTTCACACCTAAAGCTAGCAGATCAACACTACAAAATATCTTATGTTAGATAGCGACCGCAAATAATATATAACAGATATAACAGATTTTACCTATATACTTCCTTAGAATATCATCGCATGCTCTTTGAAATACAGAGGGTTCGATTTTAAGCCCGAATGGGAGTTGAGTAATTTTTTGTTTTGGAATTTGGTGGAATCCGCTTTTTAGATCCAATACAGAAGTATCTATTGTTCCGTAATTGTGCGATAATTTCTTTCATTTCGGGGTATCATTTGGGTTATTTGTCGGGTATAGTAAGGTTGTTCAATTTTCTATAATTTATTACGATAATATCTGATGTAAAACGGATAGTAGGTGTAAGTTAACTTTTCATTTGGATCGGAAAATAGTTCTGAATATTGAGAGGGTGTCAATATTATTTACTGTATGGGAAAGTGTTTGTTCAGAACGCAACGAAGAATGCTTCATTCTAGAAAATTTACGTCTATGTAATTGGTTAATTTCTGAATCGTCCTAAGCTAATTGTTTCATTCCCTCATTGGCTAAAATGATTTCGTACTGTTGCTCTGTTTATGTAAAATTCTGTTTATCGTATAGATATTGTGAGTCGTATGACACCCGTTAAAAACATTTCATGGTGATTGGTGCCAGAGGTTAGAAGGTCATTTAGACTAGATGGAATGATCGATTTACACAGGCTCTGAGCATTGCCTGTGATTTTTATACAATTGGCCTTGGTTGAGCTTAGTTATAGTTTTACCAATGTTGCTGAATATATTTGGTTTAAAGGCTTATTGATAATGTTGGTAACGAGGTCGCTTGTGCGATCCTGGATTATACGCAAGCTGTGGTTAAAGTGGAAGAGGTTTACTCATGTAGTGTAGTGGGTGGGGGTGAAAGTATATTCTTAAAATTTGATTTAAAGCTTGCTCTTTATTGGGTGAAGACTTAACTGCTACGTGCATCTTGGTTCTCCAGTTTAATTTATGTGAGATATGCGAAAAAACTCATTAAAAAAATTGTTAAATGAAAATCGTTTTAAAGAAGCTTTTGCTGTAGCTTTTTAATCACTATGCAATGAATTTAATTTAAATATAACAAAAATGTATTTCATAAAAATTGTTTTAATGTTTAAATTTATAGTTTTTTTCAAAAGTTTTCATTGCTATGCAAAAATTCCAATCAAAAGTGTTTAAAGTTTTCATTGCTTCGCAAAAATTCCAATGAAAAGTGTTTACTTTAACAACTTTGATGCCCAGTTTCACAGTCCACACTTAAGTTGTGGTTAAGATAAAACAGGAAAATAGTGTTTAAAGTTCATACTTAAGAAATGTTTAAGTATTGAAAAGCACTGCTAATTTGCGTTGAATTGTTTTGGATTTTTAGCGAAATCTTTCTTTGCATTCGTGCAAATGTCCGGCCGCTTGCATTCAATGACGTACTTTTCTACCAGCTCCAATAGGTGCTCCGACTCGCTAGTGGTGAAATTCGGGATTCTTTTGTTGTTTTCTTCCATTACGATATAACTTTCCTCGAAAATTTATGTATTGTCTGTAATAATTTAAATATTTCAGACATATTTTTATGGACGACATTTGTAAAATCTATGTTGCCCATAACGTTCCCATATAATAATACCCAACGATTGCCCTCCTCCCGCCCAATCGACACGAGGGGCGCAATCCGATAACGAGCGGAATTTGCCGAGTCATAAAAGGTAAGAGAGTTTTAAGCGTTGCGATCTTAAGCTGCTCAGCTACAGAAACAAACATTTCAGCAACCAAAATTAAGAATTAGATTAAAGTTTATAATTTTAAATGTTACTTGTTAAGAGTAGATAAAATATATTTTTTAATGGTAAAGAGTGAGTCTGTTAGATCAAATGTGCTGGAATGAGAATTGAAATCGTGACATATACGGCTAAATGGTTCGTTTAACTTGGTAGAGCGATTAATCGATTAAATTAATATCAGATATACAATAAAATATCACAATAAAATTTTATAGAAATTAACCATTGACTGTGAAGAGCAAACACCTACTCAGTCTGCAAAAATGCTTAGCTAATATTTTATTTGGACACAACTTAAATATATTCTTACTTAAGTATCAAGAATACTCTACAGGCGGCTAACACATAGTGTTTCCTTTTTGCCGTTAGCTCAGGCTTCTAAGGGGCTTTATTTCATGAGTTTTTAGATTAACAGAAGGATGTTTTTGTTTCACTACAACTTATTTTTTTAACCGATAAATGCCAATTTTGCCAAAAAAATTGGATTTTTGTTCAAAGTCTGTGAAGAAAAGGTAAATTTTAATTTTTTTTTTAATTCCTTCCTTCATAAACGAGATTTATATATATATTAACGAAATATGTTTAGTTTTTTAAATTAACTAATTTAGATTAACCAATAATAAGTTATGCTGTCCACGGCGAGAGCACTTTTCTGTGAGACACCCGTGGAGGATGAGGTCTCAAAAGCTTAAGCTTCAACATTTTTATATCAAAATTTCAGGAGATATTGTTCAAATATATACCTGGTATATGCCATATTAAATTTTTAAAATATATGTTTGATTTAAAAAAGAAAAATCGTAAAAATACCTTATTTTTTGTATCTCTGAAACCCACCTAACCGCTTAACTCTGGTTCCGTTGTAACTTCCGGACTTGAACCATCCCAGTGGACCGTTGGGTTTGATCCGGGTCCCTGCTCGGGCGCCAGTTCAATTTTCACTCTTTACACCAAGTTATGCCCAGTGAGCAATAAAAATTACCATCCAAAATGATATTTGCGAAATTTATTTTCAAGTGCGTATATAGTTAGACTATTTAAATATCAAATATCTATTATATTTACAAAAACAAATACAAKTTTTAAATCTTTGGTACGTCCAATACAAGACTGTAAGCTAATAAATTAGGACATGTCCTGTATATCCAGTCATTTCTAGCAAACTTCGAAGTTGTCGTTTTTGGCAATTGAAAGTTCTTCTTCTTGATTGGCGTAGACACCGCTTACGCGATTATAGCCGAGTTAACAACAGCGCGCCAGTCGTTTCTTCTTTTCGCTACTTGGCGCCAATTAGATATTCCAAGTGAAGCCAGGTCCTTCTCCACTTGGTCCTTCCAACGGAGTGGAGGTCTTCCTCTTCCTCTGCTTCCCCCGGCGGGT
>NW_017537328.1:0-678 GCF_001853355.1 Bactrocera latifrons
GTTGCATTTTTTTGGTGAGCTGCTTAAACTTACTGTCGCCTACAGTGTCGCTCAAATATTCTACGTTTCAGTACCACTTAAAAAAGTTACAAACATACATGCATACATACATACAAGTGAAGCTACTAAAAAAGCGTATTAAAATATTCTACGTTTCAGTATGACTTAAAAAGTTACAAACATAAATACGTACATATATACATACATACATACATACATACATACAAGTGAAGCTAATAAAAGCGTATTAAAAAAAGACATAAAGAAAAGATGGAAATAAAACTACAAATTTTAAAATTAACAATGCAAAAAAAAAATAGGGTAAATAGAGTGCTTGTAAATAGATTGAATTTAGTTTATAGTTTATTTCATAAGAATGTGATGAATTTTTTTTTAATTTCATATTTCAACCGAACTTGAAATTGAGATTTTTTTAAGAAAACATGTGATGAATTTATTTTTACTTTATTATTGTAAGTGACGRAATTGAATCTGTGATTTTTTAATTTAATTTAAAAGCATGTAGTTTTTGTAATTTTTGGCTGGGATTTAGAATAGCATCCCCGGATTTCGARGATAAAATGGTTGTCATTGGAAAGGAGACGTTCTCCATATCACGAAAATATATATATATAATTGCTGCTGACTTATAGTTTTAAAGATATTTGCGTTTAAAGT
>NW_017537328.1:2363-6931 GCF_001853355.1 Bactrocera latifrons
GTCAAATATTGCGAATACCTAAATAAATAGAGTTCTGATCTCCGTTTTGATGCGCTGCCTCTAAACATGCCTTTAGAGAACTATTGTTCCATAAGAACGAATCGTATGTAGAACCATATCTAGCATCCACGAAACGGATATTCATATAATGATCACAAGCCTGTAATAAAAATACAATAAAATTTTGATACCAATTTTACTGTATTAAATTCATGAAAACTCACAATTATTGCATTTATGCTAAAAAATCCTTTTCTGTTTAGACAGAGGTATTTGTTTGTGGTAGGAGCATAAATCGTTCCATCGATGCAGCCTATTACATTTGGTATTCCCCGATCTTGAATAAAATTTGCTCCTTGCCTGCTGCTTTTCTTCTTCACTCATATCTACGCTTATATGGGTACGACAAATTTCATTTTCCAAAATGSGTATGATCTMTTTTAAAATAAGGGAAACTGTTGGCTGAGCAAGTCCCAACTGAAATTCATTCCCTATAGCCTGTTGGTAACTGCCATGTGCAAAAAATCTGAGCGCGGCACACAATTTTATCATCGGCGTTATAGAAGACGACGTCCGACAATGAAATTTGTCTTTGATTTTATCCAGCACATACATAAATGCGTCCTTATTTAAGCGGAAATTCGCAACGAATCTACAAATACGTGTATATTGAACAAAAACTTCTTATTATTCGTTATAATTGAACTGKATACATACACCGTGTTAGGTAGCTCTGTAGGATTAGAATTATCTCTAATAAAACGGCGCTGTCGAAGAAGATTAGTTCGCGTTTCCACATCGTAATTATCCTCAAAATACAGATCCACGTTATTAAACATATTTCCGAATTTCAGTTGATATAATAATAAATACTTTTAAGTATAAATGACACAAATATCAAATTCGGATGAACGCGCTACTTTTTTTATGAATGGCAACGACATATTTTAGCGAATACGTTCATTCGCCATTCACAATGCAAATTTGGGGTATGTTCGCCAAAGCGTTCGGTTCGCCAAATAAATTCACTTCGCAAGTGACAATACCCGCCTAAATATAGTAATCTAGAGTATACAAAATTATGGAAGTTTTTTCTTTGAGTATTTGGTGGTTGTTCATAAAAAATTGTTGATTGCTTTTATTCGATATTTTACTTAATTAAGGTTTACTTATTAGTATTATTTTCACCTTGTGCTATTATATTCTTGCAACTTCTAGCCTATTTTTCTGCAATGTTTTATTTGATACTGTGGTGGGAGTAGTGTTAACACTTGCTATCCATACATAGTATATATATGATTTATGTAAATATATATGACTTATGTAAATATTTGAACATTAACCGGCATTCTGCAAATATCCACTCGCAAAAAGTAACTTAATCACCTAGATCAGTGTTTCCCAAAGTGGGCGATAACGCCCCCTTGTGGGCGCCGCAGGTGTCAAAGGGGGCGGTAAGAGACACAGAAAGAAAATGGTTGCGTTGTGTAGAGGCCTGGGGGGTTATTTGTAATTTTATTTAGCTAGGAGACCTCTTAGACAACGACTACATGAGCTCTGGATTCTCAACAACTTGTGAACATCAACTAATATGAATTAAAAGATTGCTCAAAGTCGGTTCTATATTTCTCTCCGTGTAGTTCATATATTTTTCCTATTTTATTGAATATAGAAAAAATTAAAATCATGTCAATCAGTCGCTCCGTTTCATAACGGGGATAGAATTTATAGAATGCCAAACGTATTGCCATTGCGAAATCTGAATGTGGGCATTTGCCCATCTTACATCTTTATCCTTTCTTACAAATGTATTTCTGGGGAAAATAAAAAAAGGATACAACTGTATTTCTGGGAAAAATAAGAATTCATAGTTTTGGACTACTATATAATAATTGTGCCCAGCATTCCTATATGAACAATGTAATATTTATTTTATATTCATTTATGGTTTTGCGCGCAATAGATGAGCATTACTTACGCCTCCTTTACAGTACTCRCGAAGTTAAACGTATTTCYCAAAGCAAAACAATGTCGGAAGTAAAAAAGAAGAGACGGCAATACTGTGTGGAATACATTAAATTCCTATTCATTGAAAATCCCACAAACCCACCCTCGCCTTTGTGTCTTCTATGTCTAAAAACATTTCCGAATGAAGCAATGAAGCCTCCAAGACTGCAAGATCATTTGAATAAAATGCATCCAGATAAGAGAGACAAGAATGTAGCATATTTTCAAGACCTATAGAAGAAGCATAATACTCAGCCAAGTGTATCAAAACTATTTTCGGCGGCTGCTAAGCAAGATGACGACGGACTTCGAGCTTCGTACAATTTCTCTTTGTTAATTGCTCAAAAAGGCAAACCACATAACATCCGAGAAGAGTTAATATTGCCAGCAATAAATGAAGTAATAACTACCGTGCTTCATAAACCGGCCGCTGATATTATCCTCATTGAAGAATCATTGTGCGAAAACCTGAGGACAAGCCAGTTCTCAATTCAGCTCGATGAGTCCACTTTACCAACTAATGAAGCATTGTTGTGAAGAACTATTATTTGCTAGAAATTTAGAGACCGATACAAAATTGGAAAAGTTTTGCGATGACAAAGAGATTCCTTTGAAAAATATTATTTCAATTGCTACGGATGGCGGTCCAGCTATGATAGGGTGCCATAAAGGCTTAATAGTCACTTAAAAAATAAAATTCCTGATGTCCTTGGTGTATATTGCGTTATTCATAGACAACCTTTAGTTGCTAGAAACTTAAGTGAAAAACTATTTCAATCACTGCAATAATTCATCAAAGCAATCAATAAAATCCGCAACAGCTCCTTGAATGATAGATTATTTCATCAGCTTTGTGTTACTAATGACGAGGATTTCAATGGTTTGTTGTTTCATACTGAAGTTCGTTGGCTATCAAGAGGCAATTCTCTGACTCGATTCCACAACCTGTTTGACTCTGTTATAGAGTTCTTGGAAACTAAAGTTACAGAATTTCAAGCCAAGCTCATAACATCAAAGAATGATATAGCTTACATGACAGACCTGTATAAATTGTTCAACGACATGAATTTCCAACAGCAAGGCGATAAACTAAATTTAATTAAAACAAAAAACGTCGTTGCTGCTTTCGCAGCCAAACTGCTTCTACACAAAAAGAATCTGGGCAGACGTGAGTTTCACAATTTTCCGAATTTATCAGTATCATGTAGTAACGACGAATTGTTTGCCTACTGCCAACATTTGGAAAACCTCCACATTGACTTCACCGAACGATACCAGGATATTTTGCACTTGGAAATACCAGACTGGGTGTTGGAGCCGTTTTCAAATGTCAACACAGCAATGTCCCCTCAGCTAGAAGAAGAACTTATAGAATTGACAACAAATGGGGAAATAAAAATCAAGTCAAAAATGGTTACCAAGAATTTTGGCTACAAAAGCCGATCTCGCAATTATACCCTGGATTGTGGTCAATCGTTCAACGATTCTTGATAGCATTCCCATCGTCATATTTGTGTGAAGGTGAATTTAGTGCTGTGACAACACTGCTTACTAAAAATAGAAATCGTTTGCTTGTTACCGAACGTGGCGACTTGCGACTGTTCTTGTGTAAATTGGAAGCTGATATTAACAAAATTATTAAACAGCATCAGATTGATCCTTCACATTCCTTTTTATATATGGATCGATTATTTTAGTTTCATTTTTTAATAAAAGATTCTCTATTTTAGTACTATAAAGTTGTGTTTCTATAATCATTCTTATTGGTCTGTGCCGAAGGCCCTGGCAGCCAGTGCTGATTCTTACAAGTGGATTAATTATTTATAATTAGTTCTGTTTTAAATAAATAAATAAATAATTCTTATTGGCAGCGGGCTTATTACGGGCTCCACGTAAGAGTTAACTTGAGACCTAAGCGCCGTTGTATGTTACCTACTGCGCTCAGGTTTCAAGTTGCTGGTTATAGTTTCGTTTAGAATTCTCCGATACTATACATATATAGGTCACAATAATTAATTTGAAGTTATAGTGGTTTTTAAATAGGTGAAAAAATGGGGGTGCAAAAAAATATTTATTCTCAAAGTGGGCGGTAGGAAAAATAAGTTTGGGAACCACTGAACTAGATGAACTCATATGGATGCATCTATGTATGTTTATACGATGTATTACTSTTTATGCTTGCGTATGTATGTAAAATGTGCAAAGTTTTTCAATGACAGCTTATCACAATCACAAATAACAGAACAAACTGAGAGAACAAAGCATCAAATAAAAATAAGGAGCGCTCTACTTACGTACTCTCAATTAGTTATTAKTCCGCGACACGAAATAAATACAGATTTTTAATTCTATGGTTAATACTGTTGCGAATGAAACACCACAATTATATAAAATTAATAATTATTTATTAAAGAACACTTGTATCAGAGATAAAGAGATGTTTAACTCCTCTCTCACTGAAAGTGAGAGAGCAATTGCTAAACGTCAAAACCATGGTACAAGGGAGTAAGGAAAGTCCCATTCACCGTTGTAAAAGAGCCATTCACAGTCCTTAAGCTACC
>NW_017537328.1:13013-23240 GCF_001853355.1 Bactrocera latifrons
AACTATTTTATATTTGTCAAAAAGTTTATCTGTCGAAGGCCGCATTTCCATAGTTACCTTGATCTGAATTTTAGCGATTAGGTTTGTTCGCTTATTATCAATATTTTTTTTCTTTGTTTTTTAAGTGTTTTCGTGTACCACTTCATAGGACCCTTCTTTCCACCACTATTCCTTTGATAGGGTTTGTAATAAGTATTTCGCTGTGGGTGATTTAGAATATTTAGTAAATATTAYTTATTACCTAGTAGATTGTTTTGAATATTATTGTTGTTGCTCCTGAATTATACCTGATTTTTTATATTAATTTTTGTTTTTGTTAAAATTAACACCAGCAATCGACTTGTATTGTAAATGTATATATACAATAGAATTGTACCTAATTTTTTTATATTTATTTTGCTTTTTGTTTAAATATTTTCCAGTTGATTGTTTTGACATACATATGTTATATTTTTAATGTAAGTAATATTCATGAATTGTACCTGACTTTATATATTTATTTTTGTCTAGTCACATTTTTTATAATAAGTAGATTGATTTAAAACAGTATATATAAAAAGGGWGAAAATAGGCCTCCTGGGGAGCCGAACACCCAAAACAGATCGGTAGCGCGCCTACTTTGCAACCTCAGAGGTGGTGAGGAAGAGCAATAAACATCCAATAATCTTTTGTTTCAAAAATATTCTTGAAAGTTTTCATTAATGTTTTCCGTAACAAATACTTTTTCACAAAAAAGTTGATCTACTAAATTCTTTTAATTACATCTCTGTGCCTAAAAAAGGCAGATTTCGATCAGGTGATCTCAGCTGTGAAAAATTCTTGGAAAACAGCTGATTATTTTGTTACTTGTAGGGTTATACAATGGTCAAAACCTGCTGAACTTTGACAGCTAATCGAGTTTAGTAGATTTTAACGTTTATCAATTGGAAACGAGCGATGGCCAGATTGAAATCTTACCAAAAAATATGTAAACGGAGGGATTTGTTGCATCGTTCAAGACCACTTGTCAAGACAAAATGTAAAACAATGAAAATTAAATAAATTTGTGAAATTTAAAGGTATTTGATGAAACGTTTTGTAATTTAAAGCATCATAGTATTATTTTCAATGGAAAATGATTAAAAACATATAATGATGGACAGCTAACAACCTTAAATCCTTTTATTGGATATTCAAAGGTCAAAAGTTAGTTGTTTTAATAGACTTTAAAAAGATTTAAATAGTTTCTTCATATAATAAATAACCACTATATAGTAATTTTTATTCGTACTAAATGTTGGTTCTAATTTAAATGCCCAAAAATTATTATTTTTTCTAATCTGGCCATAATGGAAAATGTTATAAAAAACGCTAATTTTGAGGTGCTCTCACACTGGAATAAGTTGAACATCCCTTTATTCCTGCTTGTATCCTTGCTGGCGTTTGTATAATGAGTGACGCTTCTTAAACTTAAAGCTAATACATAGCAGGAACAGTGAAGAACGTAGAATCGTAGTTATATTATAAAAAATTTTAATTGAAAACATWRATGTGTACAAAACTATATATGCCTATTGAGCAATGGCAACATTGTGCAGATGAAAACAAACAAAGATGGCTGAATTCTGCGTTTTTGCCACGTTTTTCGCTGCTCACACATTTTGCCGATGAGGAAGGAAGGCGTAGCGTTTTTCACTGGCTCTGCTATAAGAATTAGGAATTCAGTTGAAACTGAAATTCCAAGAATGTACAGAGAATGAATAACTGACATACAGTGTTGCCATATGTGAGTGCCCACAATACAAAACCAAAAAATTGGAATGTCGATTTTAAAGGGTGACGTATCGATCCAATGAATCGATCCAGTACTACATATCGATTTAAAAAATCAATTTTATTGGCTCGGAAATTCGATTTTCGATTAATCGATCTCAGATCGTCATCTCTATTCTAAACCATATCTAAATACCGATAAATGTATAATTTCGCTTTGTATTATTTCGTATATTAAAACATAAGTATGTTAAGTACTTTTAACTGTTCATAAAGCTGAATGTACTAAGTATATACTTAATGCAATTCTTCCTTTATATGTAAATAACTAGGGGACCCGTGCACACTTCACTGTAGCTGATTTCTAAAAGTTAGATTATAGCGTTTTTGTAAAGCAACTTGTGTCAGTTTACAAAAAATGGATCATAAAGCATTTCGTGTGTTAATAAAACATTACTTTTTGAGCGAAAATACTGTTGAATTTCGGCTCTGCACCATTGAAATCAACCGTTGAAAAAAGATTTGCTAAGTTGGAAAGTGGAGAAATGAGCAATTCGTTGGTTTTATTAGATTACAATATGCACAAAGCTTTCGCTTCATTACTGCGTCGGACCGCACGCGCTAAATTTGGAGTAAAACAATTTCTCTTTTCCCATACCATGAGTATTTCATACTGTCTTTGGAATATCGAAACTCATACACTACATGTTTACTAACTTTTGAGCGGTAATGAATGGAGATTTTTTTTAACGACATATCTATGAAAAGTTGCCTTTTAATACGTAAAACATGCAAAATATCAAACAGCTGTCTTAATATTTTGAGGTTCCCCAGTACAGTTAAACATTTAAATAAAACGAAAAAAATGGCATTGTAAGCATTTATTACGAAAACTATTCTCTTACATTACTTAAAATACTATTTAAACACTAAACTGCTTTTTATTATATAGTCCAGCCATTATAGTAAGTTCACCTCTGAATTCGAGATACCCAGCTGTAAGTCTGTAAATACTTGTATATTGACACACTAAAAGTTGTCTCAAAACCTACATATAGTAGGGTGTACGCAATTTTTTTGCGCTTTTTTTGTAAATATCTCATTTCCTATGGGTTTTTTGCTATTTGTATTTCCTATCAATATTGTAGAATACAAAATTCTCTGCAAACTTTGTTTGAACAAATTTTTCATATGGTGAACCGTTTTCGAGATAGAAGGCGGAGAGCGCGTCGTCACAGCATCACTTCAGATCAACCGGTGCTTCCTGTCAAAACGCGCCATATATAGTAGATGAACTATCGAGAAATCAATGATTATAAATATTTGTAATTTTTTATTAACTATTATATTATATTTTATAATTTTTTCCTAACCTATCCACTTTTTATTTAGTATTAATTTATTTAACAACACTTACCTGTGCATGTAATTGGAGAATTGTTAATGAAAATATAGGAATTATATTTGAATTTAATCCTAATTAAATTTAATAACTTCTTACATGTTAAAAAAGAAAAATTAATTATGAATATATTTTTTTATTAAAAAAATATTATTCAATACATTTATTTTTATTAAAAGTATAAAAGTGGAATAAAGGGTACAAAAACTACAATTTATAATTTTAATCATCTTCTTCCTCTTCATCGTCGTCTTCCGGCTGCTGGTAAATTTCAAACTGGTCTTCATTATAAGATCTATGCTATAAGTACAGCAATTTTGAAGGTGTTTTTGGGGATTCTATTTAGAACCGCCGTTTCGGTATTTCCAAATCTTTTGGCTGCATTTATCTTTTCCTGTTCGGTGATCAGTGAACGTCTATTACCGCAAATAAGTTTGTTACCACGTGTCGTTCGTTCACGCAATAGCGTTGAACAGGTTGGTGTTCTCCTTTATCATCTTTGAGTTTTCTCATCACTATTTTGTATGCACCGCACCACATATTCTCATCGCTGTTTTTTCTGAGCTCTTTGAAACTTGCTTTCTTGAGGTCAACGCATTTCCATTTAAACCTTCGTGCAGGTTGGCATATTCTGTCCATCTCCGTCTTCTCTGGCAGAATCGCCTGGCTTTGTTGCAATCAGTTCTCAGGTTATCGACTTCACTATTCCACCAACATGCAGGKTTTTTGTAAGCGTTAGTACCCTGTTTATTTTGCGCACTTTTTTCTACAGCGTTACTTTTTTTTATGTTTAATATTACCACTTCGACCAATTAAAAGACCTTGAGCAGAGCATCTTCTCGTCTTTTCATACGTCTACTTCCCCATTTCAAATCATGCGTTAAAATCGCTTGGTACTATGTTCTTCGAGGCGCCCCGTGGAACACTTTGTGGTATATTACAGCTATAAGAGTTGATCTTGCCTCGTGTGACGTAGGTTTTCCTTAGAGAGTGACGGAAAACCATGTCGGTTTGTCTAAATTTTTGTTTTGTTTGTACGGTATTGCTATGTCCACTTTACTCTCAAAAACTGTCTATTTAAGCAGCTCTTGGGCTGTCTCAAAGTAAGTCAGGTTTATACGCGTCTTGGTATTAGGGGTATTTTTTACTATCTATTTGTTGGTTTGATTTTCCCTATCCTTATTTTTGAAAGCATTACAAGACGGAATTTTCTCACACGTCTATGCGAAGTGCTTTTTTCCTCCAAAGTTTAGTCAGCACTTGCTCCTATCATTCGAATTGCTACGCGCTACTGACAAACGCCCATATTCCAGGCATATTATTTGTGCCAGATCTCCTAACAGTTTGCTTATTCGTTCGTACATTTGGTTTTTTTTTAACTTTGACTGTCTTCCTATTCCTGTATGGGGCGCTTAAATGTGCCCGCCTTTTTTTCCACGTCTGGTACTCGCACCTTGCCGTCTTGCCCTTCGACAGTTGCGACTCGTTCTATTAGCCACTGCTGCGGTGGTACGTTGTCCTCGTGGACAAGATCGAGGTCGTTGGGCTCCAAATTGCGATTGGGAGGCAGCTATTTGTTGCGCTCCTGAAGACTCGTCAGGTATGCTTTGGACCACTGTCCCCAAAACTGTTGCTTGAGACAGCAAACAAGTTGCCATCTCTCGCAGCAACGAATTGGGTCCAACAGTGTCGATAGTTCCTCTGCTGTGAGGATCTCGTTGCCGATTGTGCGAGTGATGAGATGTTTGGCGGATTTCACCGCGGCCTTCCCTAATCCGCCGAAGTGCGGCGCCCGCGGTGGTACAAAGATGAAGCTGAATCTTTCGATTGCGGGAAGGCCTTTAGCCTGGGCCAGAAACGCCTCCTTCAGCTTGCGATCGGCGCAGACGAAGTTAGTTACGTTGTCGCTGAACATCTTCTGGGGCATCCTCAGCGACCAATGAACCTTTTTAGGGCGAAAATAAATGAATTAGTTGACAGGTCTGAAATTAATTCTAAATGTACTGCTTTGGAAGTAAAGCAAACGAAAACTGCAATATATATTTTTACGGTTGGTCGACCGCGTGTTTTTAAAGTTGTTGGACAACAAAAACAAACGCTGCAAGCTTCTCGGGAATTAATTAGCCATATGCGTTATCCAAGTACTCATGCAAAAAAGGGATGCGTTTTTGCAAGTTTGCGGGTAGGGTGGTACCTTTATGCAATTTTTTAATAACATCTGAAAATTCTGAATTTTTAAAAAACTCAAATTTAACTCATCTGATTTCAAATCCTGTCCATTGGAGGATTTTCTGGGTCGTCTGATCCATTGTAATATATATGCGATCACATGAAGTAGTTTTAAAGAGAAGATAATTTTTCAAATAGGTCCCATATTGAATTTTCTCAATAGTTGAAATTAATGTACTATAAATGTATTTTTCTTCTTCTCCAATGCTTCGTCTTCTGGTGAGAGCTGAAAGTGGTTATTAATTAATGCAGGATCTTGTAGGAGGAACTGTGAACCGCCAAACCATATCGAATTATTCAATTCGTTCATKTTACAACACCGAGACACTTGATCCGCAGGATTTTGTTATGTTGTCACATGTCGCAAATTGTCAGTCATTTCTTGGATTTCGGACACTCTATTTGCGACAAAGATTTGTAATGAAGATGGATTGGGTAAAAATTTAATACGATTTCAGAGTCTGTCCAAAATGTAATATTTTCAAAACGTCGACTCAACACAAGCGCTACTCTTGACACGGGAGAGACTTGGTCTTCATCGGAACCACTCTACAACTATCACTTCAATAAACAAAATACATTTAATACCACCAGCAGAATGGCTTCATATATATGTATATGCAGCATCCTTACGGCCTCATTTAGGCGTCAGCGAAGAGATGTGTTTGGCAGATGGCATTCGACTCTACGTTTACATAACGAGGAATGCTAATTGACGAGAGCAGTAGTGTGACTTTGAGATCTGCCAGCTAGTGTCAAGGGGCAAGAATCGACTCATCCTAATCTAGTTTTTGGATCCAAAGCTCTTGCAATACAATTTTTGCTTTATAACTTGTGGGGCTAATAATCCAAGAGGATTAAAAAGTCGAGCAAAAACTGATAGTACGTTTCGTTTACAAGCTCGCAGACCTTTAAAATTTTCATCTAAAACAAATCGAAAGAAATCCTCTTTCGGCAATCAATGGATTCCTACCGTTTTAGTGAAATTTTTGCAGTTGAAACTTAATAACTTTTCAGTGCAATCACAGTCCAAAAATTTTGAGTAGATCGAAGACTGCGGCCGAGTTTATTATTTGAATTTCTTCACTTCTCAAAAGATCTAGCGATTCAGAGATTCAAAATTTTAAACCCTGTCATCAACATAAAAGCCTCTTTTTATGGCCAATGAACCGACGGGATATTTAATTGTATTAGCATTACTGAGCATTTGCAAACACCGTGTTGCGAGAAATGGAGCGGGCACAGTGCCACAATTTACGGTGTTAATACGAAAAATATGAATTTGTTCAGAAGGATGCTCTCTCCACGCAATAAACTGACAATTTCATGCATAATTATTTGACTGTACATTTTAGTACGAAGAAGAGTTGAGTATTCTTGGATGGTTGGACCTACCATGAAAAGTTTATTCAATGCAATTTGAGTTGAAGATTGACTCGAAGCATCAAAGACAACACGTAATTGGTTGCTGTGCTTGAGTTGTAGTTACGAAAATTTTTTCACACTGTTGTGAGAATGTAATGCTTTTTGAATCTGAAGRTAATTCTTCTAAAGCCCAAAATGTATGGACTACTTAATCTATTGTCGTAAGGTCTTCTTCAGGTTGCCATAGTGTGTTATGTAATCTGGGAGGAGAACTTAAATTATTGGCGTATTGACCAGATACAATCCATCCTAAAAGAGTTTTCTGAAGATTGGTTAGGACCATTATTCATTTGGCCAACAGTTAAAAGATCGAAAAATGCTTTGATTTATGGAATTCTGAATCCGCCAATTCAATATTTTGCGGAATTTACCAGCCAGTAACATTGATATTATGGTCTGGATGATTTGCCGAAATGCATCGCATTACCCAGAATTCCGTCGAAAAGTCATAATTATTTAAGTGTGGCTGGCAGCTAGATTGTGATCCCTCGATTTGCACTGTTTTTTATACTCTCGCAACAAAGTTGCTAAAAAGAGTATTATAGTTTTGTTTCGATTCTCTTTTGTGCGGTCATTTGTTTATGAGATTTAGCTGGCACCGTTATTGCCTGGCGCGTGTGGAGTAAAGGTCCTGCAACTTTGATCAATCAAGAGAGTTGGGGCGGTTATACCTCTGTACTAGAGCCCCTAAAAGAAGCTCCTGATGGTAGCACCAATGTCATTCTTAAGGGTACGAACAAGTTGATGTCCGCTCTCTTGGAGGCAGGTAGGTGCTATGTTAAGTGGTTTTCCCACCGTGTGCGACCGGAAAACCCCGTCGCTGTCTRCTTCCGGTGTATTGGCTTTGACCACAGGGTGGCTGAATGTAGGGCTAGATCAGATGTCTGCCGGAGGTGCGGTCAAGAAAGTTGGACCCCATTGCCGCAACCGTGCTTTTAAGGGTAGGCTAGCTGCGCATCTAAAGAGCCCTCGCCAGATTCTGATGGTAGGGATCTTCCGTCAGGGCTCTTATGCCGTAATGTGTGAGTTGGGGGTTGGATGGTTGAGGATGGAGGGCTATTCCAGGAGCCCTACGCTAGCAATGGTGTGGTTCTGGGTCTACCTGAGGGTTTTAAAGTCTTCACGGATTCTTCACAACTGGGTGTATGTGTAGCGAAAAAAGGGGAGTTCGGTTGGATGATTGTCGCTAGTATACCGTAAATATAGCCAGCCCTTTCTGGGTTATTTGGCTAAGCTAACGAGTAGTAGCCCATTTATTCTTCCCGGCATTCGTCTGGATACCAAAGCCACAGACGAGGCGAGGCCTTAAGCGAATGGGAGGTGGCTAATAGCCTCCCCATTGGGAATGAGCCGAGTGAATGTTATACGTTCGATGGGCCTGAGGGCGTGAGCGACATTGATGTGACGCTTAGGGATCAGACAGCAAATAGGGCTTTCAACGTTAGATGGGAGGATAAGGAAAGGTGGGGACTGCGTGATCATAATTTAATTCAAATTATTGTTACCCCTCCTCTCTCGCCTTATGAGAGTCCATTGCGGCGATGTCGTACCACTGGTACTGACTGGAACCAATATGGACTCTCGTTTAGGGAAGCGGTGTTTAGTATACCGCTTAGGGAATTTGAGTTGGAGTTGGACGAGCAAATTGCTCGTCTGTATGGGGTAGTTTGTGGGATAAATGATAGGGTACTTAGGAGGTGTGAAGGTTATATGACTAGGAAGATTAAATGGTGGACGCGTGAGCTACCCTTGAAGAGGAGGACTGTGAGGCGATTGAAGCAAAAGTTTCAGAGCGTCCGACGATCCAATTTTGGTAGTCTGTCCCAGCTAAGGTATGAATTTAGTTATAGTACTTGTCCCTCCATTAGATGACGGGGAGTTGGGGTACGCTTTTGGCCTGGTTAGGTCTAAACGGTCCCCAGGTTYGGATGGTTTAAACAGAGAGATGTGTAAACGCTTGTGGAAGTTCATTACGGAATAACTGTAGGCCATTTATAATTAATGCGTCTGGGAGGGATACTTTCCACGTGAGTAGACAACTGATATGGTTGTTCCTCTCCTGAAGTTCCTTGATAAGATGAGGAGCAATCCTCGGTCTTACCGGGACATCAGTCTCCTTCCAGTACTTGAAAAAGTGAAAGACATGTAGTAACAATACCATATTAAAGGTATCATGGTATTCTGTTTACTACGTTGGTGACACACATGGCAATGTAGTAAACTCAAATACTACCTTAGGCATTGAATATTTTATTAAAAAAATTTAAACAATAAATATATGGTTGTGTGTTGTGACAAAAATAAGTATAATTATTTCAAATACTGTAAATTTAATCTATTTTCATCGCAAAAAAACGATTTGGTTAAAGTCTCCCCAAAATCCTCACATTAAATGAGGCATTTCCTGCTTTTCCGGCAGAAAAAAAGAAAAAGCTTTAAAAAAAAGTTTTGTTTTCCCTTTCATAAACTAATTTTTTAAGTCATTTATGGTCGTCGTGACAGAAAATTTCAAAGAGCTTTTGTATAAAAGCTTTTAGCAAAGTTTGTTACCTGTTTTTTAGCTGTGTTTTTACAAATACCACAATGAAACATCATAGTATTGTTACCAGCAAAATACTACATTGCTCGTATGGTATTTTGCTAGGATTTGGTGACACACATATGGTATTTGTACCATATATGGTATTTTGCTAGTATTTGGTGACACACATATGGTATTCGTACCATATATGGTATTGTTACTACAGGTCTGTCTCAGTTATAAGGCGTTTGAATGTTCCTCTAATGACGTTGAAAAGATTAATACATTCGACCAAATAAATGACACATATCTTATTTATGTATTCTCTTAATATGTCATTCATTAGTCGTTGAAAGGTAGCCGGAGCATTTTTTAGTCCGAAGGGCATTCATATATATTCGTTTAATCCACCGGAGATCTAAAAGCAATATCCTTTTTATCCATTAAAATTTTATGATAACCTTTGGCTAGATCAAGCGTGCTAAAGTACTGCGCCTTGCCCAACTTGTCGAAGATTCCATAATTGTTTGGCAAAGGATATTTATCATCGACAGTTATTAAATTTAGTTTACGGTAATCGATTACTAACCGAAATTTTGTATTTCCCACGCTATCACACATTTTTGGTACTATGATAATAAGTGAACTATATTTACTTCTACTTTTCCGAATTATACCATGTTTTTCTAGCGCCCTAATTTGCCTTATGGCTTCTTCCTCATGTTTCGCAGGTATATATTTATACTCTCGCAACAAAGTTGCTAAAGAGTGTATTATAGTTTTCTTCACATAACGGTTATTTGTAAGTCCTAAAACTAAAAGAGTCAGATATAGGGTTATATATACCAAAGTGATCAGGCTGACGAGTAGAGTTGAAATCCGGATGTCTGTCTGTCCG
>NW_017537328.1:23747-29697 GCF_001853355.1 Bactrocera latifrons
GCTGCAATTTTCATACTTTAGCAATTTTTCGACCTCCTTTCTATATTCTAGCGGGCATGGTGACTTAGCTCTTTCGTTAGACTCTCTTATTTCACCATTCAGTGTACTAATTATTGTTTTATTTTTTTTCTAGAACCTGTAACTTATTATGTTCGAAGCTTGATTTTTTCATAATTCCAGTAGTAGAGAGTCTACCAATGCACACCATTTTTTAATAAACAAAGTAAGTGAAATTAATACTTTATTTTGATTTTCCGAGGTTAATTGGTAAAAAATTCCTAGTTGTTATTCGTTTCCTCTGTCCTGCTCACAGCATCACCATCCATTGATGTTGGGCCTTTTGAACGTCTTGTTTGCCGAGTGCCGTTCTGTTTATTTTGTCTTGCTGAATTACCATAGCCGTTATTATTATTGGTAATATTATTATTACGATATTGATTTGTATACTGGCCTGGATTTCCTGCCCGATAATTAGTTTTTCTCTGTGGATTATTTAGGTGATAATTATTTTGCCCTGAAAAGTTGATATTTCTTTGGGAGTATCGTCCCGAATTATTTTGTGCATAATAACGATCATTGTTTTAAAAGTTGTTTATTCTTTGATTTTGGTTACTATTAAAATTTCAAGCCTTCTGAGCAAATTGGTTTTAATTTCTGTTTCTTGCTAAAAATATAGGATTTAATCGTCTAGCCCTATGAATTTGTGGATCGTATTTGTCATGTCTGCCCATGTCGTTATATTCCGTATCATATAGGCGAAAGTCCTGCTGCAAGTTGCTTTACCCTTCGTATAAGCATTCCTGAAAATATTTCTTTCGTCATACCGCCTGTTTCACTCAAAGCACAATATTCGGTAATATTATCCATTATTTCTTTTGTTTTCCTACCAAGTTCACCGATACTACCCACCCGATGTCATTGATCAAAATCATCTGGTACCTTTGTTGGCCTAAAGTGCTGTTTTAATCTTATTTTGCATGTATCCCAATTTTCTTGAGGATTCAATGTTAAGAAATTTTTTGCAGATCCTAAAATTTTTTGTCCAACATAATCATAATAGATTATATTTTATTTAATATATATTGGTTTTGAATAATTAAATTTAACAATGTTTTCCTTTATCTGTATCAAAAAAACCGATCCATATGCTTTTTATGTTGTACTTATTACATTGAATTTGAATCATTACGTGCAAATATTTTTTTCTTTAAATACGTTTTTTATATAAATGTTTGGACATTATAAATTGAATTAAACTAAGATTCTTTTATGAAAAGTTTTAAATTAATAAATGTAATTAATAAAAACTCCAAATGGGGATTTAACCGAGATGTTCAAATATGTGAACAGTACCTCTTGCAATAGCTGTCTGTTTTTGCTGTGTGTATATTTTTTTTTTATTTATTAGTGTTGCTGCTACTGCTGATTATACAGTTGTTGTTTATTTCTTAGTGTTGCTGCTACTACTGCTTATAAAGTTGTTGTTTTGTTTTTTAGTGTTGCTGGTACTGCTGAGTATGCTGGTATRCCGAGTCTGCTGTTTTGGTCACGTAATGGCTGATCATGCGATGAGATGCACAACTGCATGTCGTCAGTCAGAGATGTAACTCGCGTGAGTTGTTTAAGCGGTTAGCTGGGAATTAGGGTTAGATTTTGTATGAGTGATGTTTGTATGTGATGTGTGTAAGGGGTCCAACTCCTGKCCTTGGAGTTTACTCCAACCTGTTCATGCGGACTGGGACTCGGGGAGTACCGTGGAGGTTGTGGTTAAAAACCAAATGCGGGAAGAACTGACTTTGTCAATTGAATGTGGAGTTGCATTGCAACAAGGTGCTAGACCCAAAGCACGGCAGAGGTTTTAGATAGGCCTCGAACCCGACCAAGGTTGTTAGTGTGTGCATTCCACACTGCCAATTGGTACTGAAAATGCTTAGCATTTTCATCGCGCTGAGCAACACATTGATTTAATCCTCTGTGATTTTGAGCGCCGTGGAGTAAGGCTGTCGTCAACAGGTACCCACGTTAAACACACCGGAAGTGTAATAATATATAATGTGAATTTATTATTAAGGTAAGTATGTTATATTTTACAATTTAATTAATTTAATTTCTAACATTTTTACATTTAATTTTTAGTTGTATGTTAGAAGTTATGTCGCTTTCCACAACACATACTCTTTTTTTGTGATTTTCATTAGGATATCTGTCTCCAGAGCTCGTTACGACTATAGTAGCTTACGTGCAATCTTCTTATGGCTTTGCGATCATCATTTTCCACTTCTTCTCTGTATTTAGCAGGGTTTTTCTTTCTGTCTTGTCTTGTTTCCATGGTTGCGGTACTGAGATGTACATTCCGTCTTACATCCATCATTACTGTATTCTCTTCCAGGACTTTTGAATACAGCTTTGATACAGTGCTAAGGATAATTCTTATATTTCTGTTTATGGGCCGTCGCATTACTGGCGTTGGGGTTGTATTTATTTCTGAATCCATATCTACCTGTATGGATGAAAAGGCGAGTTTAGAGGCAACTGAATTGTATGAATAATGTAGATTTTACTATATGTAACCAACTTTATTTGGTTTGTGTGGGTCATACCAGTCTATCCATTATTTAGTATCTTTGTGATTTACTATAGCGTGTCGGTAATATGGATTCTACTACTTGCATTTTCGCTATTTTTTGAAGTTGGTTGGAAATTTAGTTTAACGAGAGGTCTGGTTAGCGTTGCGTTTTGGGTACGAAGGTCAACTACTCTTATATGAACGTCGGAGCCCTGACGTAACTCCTCTATGCAACCAAGCCCCCATTTTGTAGGGGGAGACAATCGTCATGGATTGGGACAAAATTTCCAGGGGTAGCTTTTATGAAGGTCCTTTATATACTCTTCCTTCCGTTGGCGGTAGAAATCATRATGGAGAATTCTAATTTTTTCGCATATATTTAATAAAGATAGCGCCTTCACGCCATGCTCAAGTATGGCTAGAATGGGTGCTCTTTAGAGAAAGTGAACTGCAATTAGAGCTGTGAGATCTGAGGAATTTTGCAAGGGTGTAGTTAGTGGCCGTTAATTGAGAACGTCTTCAATTCGAAATAATAATGTTGTAATTTCTTCATAATTAAATTTATAATATCCATTTGTGTGATACCTGGTGACGAACAGTAGAAGTAACATAATTTACTTACGTTTACGTTACGATATTTAAAAGTTGTCAGGGTTTTAATTTTTTTAAAGATATCTTATTGAGTTAATAAGAGTGATAATTTATTACATTTAATTTAATCCATGTTTTATATTGTTTTTAAATCACTGGCGACGGCGAGTAGTGCGTTGCTTATCAAACCTCAACTCCATTTCCTCAAGAACTTTTGGGGTATAACGTACAACTAGCTTCACAGATCCAACAGCTTGCTTTAGAAGTTCCACAGCTTTTTCGTGATTTTCACCTTCCACGGACTAAAAAAAAAGCAAAGTATTTTTCAAATATGGAACTAGTATGTACGCACAATATATGATATACAATATTAAATTAGAATACATGGTATTTTGTAAAAAATGTCACAACTTGAATATTTATAATACAATAACAAGCGTTAGGTGTATGGATAATTAATAACAAACGATTAATTATTTAGATTCCTTAAACTAAATATGACTTCAGTTTATCCACACTAACCCAGTAAGCATGCTCAAATGCAAAAAAAAAATAATAAGTCAAAGCTAATGAAAAAAAATTATGAAATTAAAAAATTCATAAATTACCTTAAAGTATATTTCTTGTAGAAACGAAATATTATTTTCCTATATTTCCTTAATACATGATGGAGTATACTAATATTGGTCTTTAGTTGAAAATAAAAACATAGGGAAAACATTTCTTTTCTAACGGAAATCAGTTTTCTTGTTCACATGATTTTTAGAAATATGTTGTAATTTTTTATTAATAGAGTTTCATTTAAGATTCAATTGATTGATGGTCTTTAATTTTATAAAGGGGCGTACCCATTGTATCAGAATTAATATTCTCTTTGTCGAAATAGAAAGGTATACACCAAAAAACAAAAAAAAAAAACAAAAATTTCCGAGAATGCTCTTAACATCCTTGCGACAGAAACATGGTAGTTGTTAGAACGATGCTTTCCCAACAAGCCTTCTATTACTTCTTTGATTGCCTGCTATGCATTCAATTCAGCGTCAATCAAAATATTATTGAATGCGTCACTTTTAATCAGCTTTCGTATATCTGGACCATGGCCTGATTGGAAAGAATTAATTTGTTAAGATGGAAAACCATGGCAAATAAGGAAAACATTTAAAAGGTCATAAAAAAAAACTGACACATACCAACGCCAAACCCTTTGAGGGTTTTACTATACTGACCTAGTACCATCACCCTGACTTGGAATTTCTGACCCCCCAGACTATAATCCCAAAAATGTTGCACAGTGTTATTTATTGTATATAAATATATCAATATTTTATAATGTTTTACAGTAGTTTCTTAAAAAGAAATTCCAAGCCATCTCCTACTAAAACGTCAAATTTTAATTGAAGCTATTAATACATCATACCACTTAATATGTGTGCAATGCATTTGAGTTCGCGAGTACTGTATACAATAGAAAGTGCATATTGAATTCTGTATGATGTTCGATTGGACGGCTAACAGAGCTTATAAGATTCTAGTACGGAATTTCACCATTCTCGCTGCTATTTATCAGAATTGACTAACTAAATGGATTACAAAAATCTTAAACGTAACCGAAAAAATGTTGTGGTTGTAAGGGGAAAACTATGGCCATTCGTAGTTGCCAGATTCTTCAACAACTATTACAAAGTCAAAACGTTCAAAATGAACTTCATTTCTTCAAAGAAAATTGATGACCTTCATGAAATATGCATATTCGCATTATTTCGTTATCATTTCCATATTAGTACCAATAGAATTTCTATGGCATATAGATATATATATATTATTTCTTTGGCACATTTTTCTGTATGTTAAAAACAGCAAATGCGAGCCACACAGAGAGCTTAAAACACCAGGGAATCTCTTGTCTATCACAACCATACCATTTAAAATATAAATGAAGCAAAAACAGCAATAACATACGTATCAACACATCTTCCCGCACAAGCGTCGCTGAAAATAAACTATTTCTCGTCACGATGGCAAAACTGCTTAAAAGAAATGTTGCAACAGTGCCGGCAGCTCAACAAATGATAAAATTATGAAATATTTTTATTTTACAATTTATTCTCATGGAAGAATAAAAGGCAAAAAAATTAAAAATAGAAATTCTGTCGAGACTCGAACCTGTGTACTCATCGTGACTTTCCAAGCGCTTACCACCAACACCACCATTGACACTTGTCTTAATATACAAAATTGGGCCAAAACGAAACAAAGAAATACATAATTACTTTTATATGTCAATATGGAAATGCCCACGGTGAAACGCAAAGGCATACATTGCACATACATACAAGCAATTCCTTGGTTGGAAGCAAAAATTGAAGTATGAGCAATAGAAATGCCGACGGCGAAATTCCATACATTCGTACATTGCGTATGAAAGGAATTCCCTGGTTGAAAGCTAACATAAATCATGAAAATATCATAATGGTGTTAGGTAAATCTTTTATTTATTTAAAATTACTTATTACAAAATATGATTAAACTAACATACTTAACTTTAAAAATAATAAATAAAAGTTCTACATACATACATAATGGAACACATTTCCTATGGAATATCAAAGCTATTATTTTTCTTCAATATTCTCTGCTTGGGCATACATATGTATGTATAAGCCATATTATACTGTGCAACATTTTTGGGATTATTGTCGGGAGGGTGAGAAATTCCAAGTCAGGGTAATGGTACTCGGTCAGTATAGTAAAACCCTCAAAGGGTTTGGAGTTCGTATGTGTCAGTTTTTTTTT
>NW_017537328.1:29748-32928 GCF_001853355.1 Bactrocera latifrons
AAAAAAAAAAAAAACAATTTCCGAGAATGCTCTTAACATCCTTGCGACAGAAGCATAGTAGTTGTTAGAACGATACTTTCCCAACAAGCCTTCTATTACTTCTTTGATTGCATGTCATGCATTCAATTCAGCGTCAATCAAAATATTGTTGAATGCGTCACTTTTAAACAGCTTTCGTATATCTGTTTAGTACGCCTAATTGGAAAAAATTAATTTGTTAAGATGGAAAACCATGGGAAATAAGGAAAAAAATTAAAAGGTCATAAAAAACTGACACATAAGAACGCCAAACCCTTTAAGGGTTTTACTATACTGACCTAGTACCATCACCCTGACTTGGAATTTGTCAGCCCCCAGATTAGCTGTTGTATTGTGTTATAAGCCGAAAATACATAWGTATATTTATTTCTCTTCATATTAACATTTMACAGCGTGAATTCTGTAGTTGTGAGGTGAAATTTCGTACTACAATTTAATAAAATGTTAGACATCGAACCTGCACCTTATCTATGTTTATCCATCTATGGTTCATATATCGTTGATCGACTTCTCTAACAAGGTCAATTCGCTTCAACTTTCCAGACATTTCTCGGAGACTTCTTTGATGGTCTGATAGCATCAAAGGATTTAAAAATAATTTTGAATAGTTGGGACCAGCGCACTACATCGAGTAATACATATCTGATAGTTTAATTCATGTGTTCGTCTTTAAATTAGTGACAAAGATCAAGTCTTATTCAGTTGAAGTGGGGCAAGTGTTTCTTTCACAAGAGTTAATTGAGTTCCTTATTTTCTATCAAAATTGATACCTTTCTTCCATCACTTTGAAATTCTTGTTGAACCTCTCTTTCCTTCAGTATAACTTCTAAAATTCCGGAGCAATTAAAACCTTGATATATTCTATATCTTTCATTAATTTCCCTATTTGAGAACCATATAAGAGTTCACCTTTCAACCATATATTTAAAATATTTTACAAATGCCACTAAAACAATATCCTTCCGCGTTCACGCTTTGCAAAAATGTTTTATCATTCCGAACWTCATCACACATTAAAACAGTGAGTTCATTCATTTTGAGAAGATATTGGTGTAGATTTGGGCTCTTAAAATTATTCGAACCTGAAAACCGATTATTCAAATACCCGGGTTGGAACGGTTCGTATGAATATTAACCGGTTAATACTGTTTGAATAGTCTTACCATTGCGACTATTCGAAAAGTCCTACTTCCGGGTGTATTCGAATAGTTGCTCTACTGCGAATATTTGAAAAAAAAAAAAMAATTGTTAGAAATTCAAACAGCCTTTGATTTTTGCTTGTTTACAAATTTATTCTGTAAGACTTCTATAAGCTTATATACAGTAAAAAAATTGTAAAAGTTAAACGCGTACTATTCGAAATCCGTTTAGTCGAATACCGAGAGCTCTAGTGCAGGTGTTTCACCGTCTTATTCACATCCATCGACAGACTGATTCGATATCTGAGTATTTGGCGACATTATTGTTTCTGAGTAGTTTATGCGAATTACTTTTGAAACGATATTTCCATTTAGTAAAACAGGACAATTTGTAGACTGCCAAATATATGTCTTTTAACCTTAAAACCCTCCGAACATTTTTGCATATTTTCATTACGGAAGCCGAGAATAAGCATCACGTTACGTTTGCATGCGTGAAAAAGGTACCCAGAACCCTAACCATGACTGAAAAACAAAATTTTTATTACCAATAACTCAATATTTATCAAAATATCTGTATAGCCGCGTAATCAGAGATAGATACCAGACTGAACAATGACAAGACGTTCAGAAAGAGCACAACCACGGACTACATCACGAATATTAGCTAATTATTAGTGAAAAAAGAAAATGGTTCATTTAATTTTTTTTATAAAAGCTTCCGTTGATTGTTCATATTATATCAAATCAGTTAACTCAAGTCAGTACTCAACGCAATCAACAATGTTTGAGTATTTGATATGACTCAATCAYACTCGCTGTAGCTGTAGTTTAGGACCATACTCTAAATAATTGCAATAAATAAAATGGTTTCGAAATCAATCAAATATCCATAAGAACTTGAAACAAAAATAATTCTACTATCCATGGTATATGCAGCGCTATTTGYTGATTTATCTTTATAGCAGATCATCGATGCATATCAATGATGATTGTTTTTGAATCAGAGAGAGGCAATCAATTATTCACTAGGAGTTATAAATACTTAAACTAAAAATTTTAACAAACGAAATAATCCCAAATAATAACGGTCTGTTAGCTGCATTCGCACAGCTTCTATATGATATCAAGCATCAGTCTACATCAATTGATAAATTTTTGTTACTACTTATTAATTTTTCAAGTTTTCCTTTAAATTTTTTTTTATTTAATTGATTAACATTTAAAGTAAAAAGGTTGTAACAAACCCTATTAACTCAATCATTTACATTTTTTGGAGTCACTTACACTTCAAATGTAATTAAATATTTATTTTGTGTATCACTCACCACACCATTAACAGATAAAAGTTGATCTCCTCTTTTTAGTCCTCCATGACGGTCAGCTACACCTCCGGGTATAATACGAGAAATGTATATGGGTGAGTTCTGTTCTTTCCCTCCCATAACATTAAAGCCAAGCCCTTAATGAAAAAATTAAGCAATAACAACAGAAATATATAAGTCTATAATATTAAACTATTTGATTTATTTATTTATTTTTTGTAAAATATTAATAAAATTATTATTATACAGATTAAAACTAACTGAGGCTTTGAGCTCACGGCTTAATTAGGGTCGGCTTTAGAATACCGTCCCAGGGTTTTGGCAATAACAGGTGTATGGTCGAATAGAGGAGATTCTCCAGATCAAAAATATATTTATTAAAAATATATATATCATTAAGYATATATAGCCGCAGAAAGCTTATAGTTTTCGAGATATTCGCGTTTAAAGTTGAAAATTACCACTATTTGAAGTACGTATTTTCTCGATATAAAATTAATTTTGTACTTATATTTTGCACTTTTATACCCACTAACAAATCATTAATTCGATTGTACACATTTATTATACTCTCGCAACAAAGTTGCTAAGGAGAGTATTATAGTTTTGTTCACATAACGGTTGTTTGTAAGTCCTAAAACTAAAAGAGTCAGATATAGGGTTATATATACCAAAGT
>NW_017537328.1:33778-57500 GCF_001853355.1 Bactrocera latifrons
ATGGACGTAATATGGATGAAATCGGTTCACAACCACGCCTTCTTCCAATATAAAGCTATTTTGAATTCCATCTGATGCCTTCTCTGTATAATATATACATTAGGAACCAATGATGATAGCGGAATAAAACTTTATACAAATACGGTATTTGAGCTGAGGTATCCCTTGTGGAAAAATTGTCGTGATCGGACTATAACTTTTTAAGGGCCCTGATATCAAACACGAAGAACTCAGTGCCTAACCTAACCTAACCTAATTATTCACCGAAGATATCGGTAAATCTCTCAGATATTTTCATGTAATTCCATAACGCGAACCTCACAATCTCGCAATAAAGTTGCTAATAACGGTATGTATCATCAGATATACGGTAGTATACAAAAGTGATCAGGTTGACGAGTAGAGTTGCAATCCGGATGTCTGTCTATCCGGCCGTGCAAGCTGTAACTTGAGTAARAATTGAGATATCTTGATGAAACTTGTCATGCGAGAGTATAAAATGTTCACTGACACCCGTTTTATATAAAATAGTCCAAAAATAGCTTTTATTATACATTTAATTTATTGTTGAATTCTCTTTATTTAAAAATAACAAATGAGTTACGAACTGTCAAATAATCAGTGATACTACGTAGTTCTAGTTTTATTCGTCAGATCGGGCTAACACGTGTTTGATTGATTGTCGTTTCTTTTAAGTCGTTCGTGAGTTATAGCATCGCAAACATGAAGCAAAATAAAGAGAAAATACGGCATATTTTACAGTACTACTAMGATGATAACGGCAAAAATGCATCTCAATCCGCCAATAAAATTTGTGCAGTTTATGGACCCGATACAGTTTCCATGTCCACCGCACAACGATGGTTTCAACGTTTTCGTTCTGGTGTAGAGGTGGTCGAAGATGCGCCACGCTCCGGAAGGCCTGTCGTCGAAAATTACGATAAAATCGCTGAATTGGTCGAAAGAGACCGGCATGAGTCATCAAACCGTTATAAAATAAAAAAAAGTACCGCAAGACTTCTTTGACAAACTATTATTTTACAAAGTAAGAAAAAAATAGAGAGAATGATTATACCCCAATTCCAGGAAACATAATCATTGACAAACAATAAATAATATGAAATTTAAGCGGTAAGAGAGTCCTACGCGAAGTAGCAATGTCAAAGAGGGTTCTCTAACGGATATTACTAACGCTACTTTTAAAGCAAAGTACCGTTGCTTTTTTTAATTATTTTTATAAAATAAACTGTGTTCTTAAGCGAGTTTCYATTAAAATTAAATAAATTATTTTAGAAAAAATGGCTTCTAATTCATAAGGTATGTTAAATTAAATACTTAATATAATATTTAAATTATGTTTTAAATACTTCTTTACAATTATATGTAGATCGACAAGAACAGTCAAATAGTCGTGTTGTGAAATGTGGAATATTGCCAAAATATGCCACACATTCCAGTCGAGGGAGAGCTACGTAGCTTTTTGCAAAACAAAAGATTTGCAGGGTGCATAGACTGCTGATGGAGCTCTCCGTCATGTAAAATAGTACCGCTGGTATGTTTAGGTGCCGCGAGGGATCTTGCCGAACGCGTTCGGTAATATCCCGATCGAAGAGCACTTGGTTAGAAAATGCAAATATACCTTTGCCCCAAATTTTCTATTTAATATACAGCTACGCATCGCACTAGTCGCAAGAAGAAGTCAAGAAGAACAGCATTCTTAGGGAACCTACTACGGATACTGTCGCGAAGCGGTAGTTTTATACCAAGTGGAACAGCAGGTGGCGGTAGGTAAAATAGGTGGCCCTGGCAAAAAGTAAGTTCGGGAAGAGGAAATTCAATAAAGGTGAGGTTAAAAATATACAATATTAAATAATTATATGTTTTTTTCATCTCAGGTAGGAGGATGGAAGGTTACTGGGTGTGGGGGATGGTTGAAAATGGCAGCGGCTGGAGGTGTGCCCAAAAAATGTTAGGTCTGCGGTGGTGTTCATACTTATGTAAACTTACTACAACCATATATTGGAAATATAAAGAAGTATGGAAGGGCTAAGTTGGGGTGTAACCGAACATTGTATACTCTCGCAACTTGCAGAAATCAAAGCCGGGGAAATGCGTTACAAAGTCATCCAGAAGTTCGAAAATCTTTATTTTAAGGGAAGTATTGGTCCGATTCAACCCGTTTTTGGCATATAAACATACTATTATAAGAGAAGGATTTCAGTTATATATAATATATCACACATTGACCGACATTTTCGATCAAGAGTCAACTATAGGTACCGAGATCTAAATATTCGGTACCTAGGGGCTTGAACAGGCCATTGGGGTTCTAATAATTTTTTATTATAAGGTGACACGCACTAAAGACATTATTAGTGCAAAGTTTTATCCCGTTATATTAATTGCTTTTTGACTTGTGTACTGTAAACTGAACGAATTAGGTGGAATTTAAAGTTGCGCTATATGGGAAATAAGTGTGATTATTGTCCGATTTTGCTCATTTACATAGAAATATGAAAAAAATGCAACATACCAAATTTTGTAGAAATCGGTCAGTCGGATCTCGAAATATGGTATTTCGCCAAAAAGTGGGCGGTGTCACGTCAATCTTCCAATTTTCACACCGACTCTCATAAAGCCTTTTCATACCATCCCGGTGGTAAAATTTAATTTTAACAGTTTCGTTATATGAAGAGTGAACGGGGTTTCMATCCGACTTCGTCCATTTTCACAATATTGGTAGGAATTCTTATAATATACGCGGTGAGCGAATTTGGTTGTTGTAGCTTAAGTAGTTTAGGAGATATACAGTGATGTGCGATGAAATAAAGCCATACATTTTCTGATGATATTGTTGCACTTAAATTTTTTTTTAAGAATCTAACATGTCATGAACTAACTGTAGTTCAGTACTCACATTGTCTGTGTATATTTTCCCGTTACTTCTGAATTCAACTTCGAGTTCATTTTTAACAAATCAGTGAAAATGTGCTATTAATTGTGCAGCAACGTGTACGTTAAAATAGAGCCAACCGATAAAGTAAAACTTTTAGTGACATTAAAACATATTTATACAATATAATTTTCAGGCAAACGTGAGTAAAGGTTTCTAGTTTTTTGAATTTGGAGTAAATTTGTGTGTTTAATTCTTTTAAGATCTAAAAATGGGTAGAGCCATACACTGCAGCCCTGAATGCAGAAAATTTTTAAAAAATTTTAGAAAGCAAGGCAAAAGTCAAAGAGAAATAGCTGGATTAGTTGGCTGCTCAAAAAAATGGTTTAAAACGCCATAAATTACAAAGATATCTCAGAAAACAGAGGCAAAAAGCCCAAAATCAACGAGGGTTTGCGAAGGCGTATCCTGCGTCACGTTAAAAAAGATCCGTTTGTGACCTCTTCCGCACTCAAAAAAAAGTTTTCTTTGGATGTAGATACTTCAACAATTAGAAAACTGTTAATCAAAGAGAGATTAAAGGCTAAAACAGTTCGAAAGGTACCGTTTCTAAGCAAACATAAAAAAACGATTAAAATTTGCCGAGGATCATGTGAATTGGCCAGCGAGTAAGTGGCGAAACATTCTTTGATCAGATGAAACAAAAGTGAATTTATTTAACTCTGACCGAGGCATCCTTACTGTGCGAAGGCCCCCCAATACCGAATTCTGCCCTCAATACACTGTAAAAACGGTAAAGCATGGCGGTTGGAGTATAATGGTATGGGGGTGCTTTTCTTATTATGGGACTGGTCCTCTATTTCGGATAGAAGGTACAATGGATGCCTTGCAGTACACTAGAATTTTGAATGAAACT
This sequence comes from Bactrocera latifrons, assembly GCF_001853355.1. NCBI lineage: Eukaryota > Metazoa > Arthropoda > Insecta > Diptera > Tephritidae > Bactrocera > Bactrocera latifrons. The sequence goes on from NW_017537328.1 coordinate 37,588, forward strand.
ATGTTGCCTTACTCAGAGTTTAATATGCCACTTCTATGAGTGTTCCAGCAAGATGACAACCCAAAACACACATCGAAACGGGCAAAAGAATGGTTTAGTCAAAATAACATCCAAGTTCTATGCTGGCCGCCACAGTCGCCAGATCTAACCCCAATTGAAAATTTGTGGCGAGAGGTTAAAGTGGCTCTTAGAGGAAAAAATCCAACAAATAAAGATGACCTTTGGAAACTAGTGAGGGACGCATGGGAGCAAATTCCAGCTGCTAAGTGCCAGAATCTAGTAGATTCGATGCCCAGACGTTGCTCAGCAGTTATAAAACATAAAGGATACTGCACTAAATATTGAAGTAAGATTTAACATAGTTGCATCGTTTCTTTAATTATTTCATAAAAATTTTTGATTTCCGGTCATGAGATACGACTGAAATTGAATAATTACTTTTGGCTCTATTTCAAGTCACAGCCGAAATAAGATATACCAATGAATTTTGAATTTTTTCGTTTATGTTTTAGACTTAGGCTGTTTAATTTGTTTTTTTAATATACGTCTCATAGGTTGTTCTTTTTTACCTATTAAAGGAATAAATGAAAAAAGTGAATTTTTATATGATTTGTTAATTTAAATAATTTCGATTGTACTGGCTCTATTTCACCGCACATCACTGTATACATTAAACTAATTAGAGGACGGGGCCACACTCACTTTTTCAAACTTTTTTTTGATTACGCCCATCAACGAACTCCAATTTTTGGACATAAAATGGTTAGACATTATTTAAACATATCCTCTTGCAACAGGTTGCTACAGAGTATAATAGTTTTTTTATGTTCTTAAAAATTATTAAGAAGTAAGCTTAGCAGGTTTTGCAAAAAAAATTTCGCAATATAAATAATTTCGTCAGCGCTTAAGACAATGTGATAATAGGTGAAATCGTATGGTAACATGGCCCACTCTCCATRGAGCGGTTATGTTAAAAATTACTAAAAGTGCGATTAAATCAATAACTAAATGTGTCAAAGGTATTAGATTTGACTCCCAGAACGGTGAAATTATCTACCTCTGACCTATTAAATTCGGTACATAACATTATCCTGATAATCCTCTGTTACAGTGCGAAAATGAGCGAAATCAGAAACCAACTATACAAACCAAATTTAAATTCCATTTATTCTAAGGAATGCCATCTCGCTTCTAAAAAATGGTTAAGCCCCGCATACTACATATGTGGACCGTACTTCGTATGGCTGACATTTTCCAAAAATATCGATTAATTAGTGTGATATGCATACTATGCATATTATTGAAATTCAGGAATAATGTTCTTTTGATAACAGTAATAGAAAATTTAAATTTTTAGTCAATAACTTCATAACAAAATTACCATAAAACAAATTTTTAATCTAGCGAAATTCCCTTGGGGTCTTTAGGCAAAAACTGGTTCTAATGATAATATCGAAAGTTTAAGTCGATTGGATAAAAATTGTGGCAGTTATTTGTTTCGCTTAACGAGTAAAAGTATATGAACTATATTTTAATGCGGAATTGGTATGATTTTAGTCTATAAATTACCCTAAATCGCATATACGACATAGATTATCGTACGGACGCATTATTTAAAGAAGTGTTAAAAAAGAAATGGTGATCTTATGGCTAAACCATGCTGTCACAGTTTCCGTTGGTAGCTTTTGATTGGTTGACTATATTACATGAAGTAGGGTCATCTGAAGTGGTTATTAACTAATCCGGATATTCTAAAGAAGATCTCTTGATCTTACACTTTGGTCATGACGTTCTTTTTTATTAGGTGTTCTACACTGGATTGTATCCTTGTCTTAAATCTTTAGTTCCTATCCATATCATATTTCATAATTACATATTGAATATAAAAACTAATCCTGTCAATCTTCTTAAAATATAAAATTAAAAAACTATTTTTATATTTCATAATGGACATGGTTCCTGTTAAGTCCGTATTATCTTTTCCACTTCTTTATTAGAATTTTCACAAAATTTACTAGGGTGCTGAAATTAGAAACACTGTCCATTCTTAATTTTAGGTTCAAAAGCGATTTTATTGTTACTTATAAATATATTATATTATATAATTAAAGATAATGAAAACACAACTGAAACAGTGGTGGTGACCTTCTCTAAGATATTTTTAAAGAGAATGTTACATGTTTTAGAGGACCAAGACATATTACCTGAACACCAGTTTGGGTTTAGAAGGGGGCATGGAACTCCTGAGCAATGTCATCGAATTATTAAAATTATTACAAGTGCAATTAYCACAAGTAAGCAATACTGCGCAGGGGTCTTTTTAGATGTTAAACAAGCATTTGATAAAGTATGGTACCCAGGGTTACTTTATAAAATAAAGAAATGGTTTCATCATTTTTAAGCAATCGTGCGTTCTATGTCAAGGAAAAAGATGCACTTTCTGAGCTTTATTTGATTGACGCTGGAGTTCCCCAAGGGAGCGTCTTGGGCCGCGTGTTATATACAATATTTACAGCTGACCTACCGATCGCTAATGGCTTAGAGGTAGAAACTTATKCTGATGATACGGCATTTATCGCCACCAGTTTTAATCCTGGTGATGCCTCACTTCACTTACAAGAACAACTTAATATTGTTGAAAAATGGCTAAAGAATTGGAAGATAGAAGTAAATACACAGAAATCTGTTCTAAAAATGTTTACGTTAAGGACTGAGAAATGTCCCCCCGTAACGTTAAATGGCTCCATAATACCTGAAAATGATACTGTGAAATACCTTGGTCTTTATTTGGACAGACGACTCACTTGGAAGATACACATAAAAGAAAAAACGAAGCAACTCAAATTTAAAACTGAAAAAATGTACTGGCTTTTAGGTCAGCGATCTCAACTTAGCCTTGAAAATAAAGTACGACTTTACAAGTCAATCCTTAAACCAATGTGGACGTATGCAATGCAGTTATGGGGTACGTCGAGTATATCCAACATTGAAATCCTCCAAAGATATCAATCGAAAACTTTAAGAAGCATTGTAAGTGCTCCTTGGTTCGTGAGCAACTTCGAAATCCATAAAGACTTAAATATACCTTTTATTAAAGACGAAATCAGCAAATATTGTCGAAAGTATTTGGATAAATTGTCTAATCATGAAAACTTACTGACAATAAGTTTACTAGACAACAGTATGGATGTTAGACGCTTAAAACGAATTCACATTTTGGATCTTCCATATAGATTTTAAGTAGTTTTAAGAAGTTTAAGCAAATAAATAATTTACGAATATATTGATTAGTTTCAATGGAGAACAATCAATCCTGTCACTATTAATGTATTTAAAAAATTTGCTGATTGTCATTTGATAGATTGCAAATAAATATATATTAAAAACTTATATATTATATAATACGGTGTGGGATTCGCGGTGAGCGAGAGACTCAGTCGCCGATTCGCCCCGGTGGATGAATGTTCAGCCACAATCTGCATTGAAACGAAGTTCTTCAACATATCGTTGATTTGCGCCCATGCCCCAACGGAAGAGAAGGACGATATGACCAGAGATGCCTTTTATGAGCGCTTGGAGCTCACCTATGAGTGATGACTTTAAAGCCAGGGTTCACAAGGAAGGTATCTTTGGCACAAAAGTCGGTAAATTCAGCCTCCACGAGGAAATATTTCCAAATGGATTGAGGCTGATTGACTTCACCGAGCTCCTAACATCGACTCGGACCACTATCCTGCTGCAGCCAGGATTCGCACCCGTCTCTGTGCAGCAAAAACGCGCGACAACGTCAAAACAAGGAGGTTCGACGTCGAGAAGTTGCAATCACAACATACATTCGAGCGATTTTCTACTTCGACTTGCACTCCTGATCTCTGAGAGCACACATCAACAACTTTAAGGGAACTGTGCCCGACAGAGGTAGTGCTCAAAAATTCAAAATGAGGGAACACTCCTTCAGACTACTGAATGACGGCATAACATCAGGAGATGGCGGATCCGATTCCCCAAACGATAACGATGGAGCAGACGTTCCTTCGCCCGACCATGAAGAAGTTCGAATATTCAAACACGTTAGGGAAGAACTGAGAAGGAGCACGCAAGAGCTTCTTTGTAGAATATAGACGGACGACAGCATTGCCGACGATTGGAATTTAAGTGTGCTATGCCCAATCCACAAAAAGGGAGACCTTACAATCTGCGCCAAGTACCGTGGGATAAACCTCTTCAACACCGCATATATCGTTCTATTTAGCGTATTTTGTGAAAGGTTTAAGCCCACCGTAAACAAACTGATTGTACCTTATCAGTGTAGCTTCGACCTGGAAAATCAAGAACTGACCAGATATTCACCAAGCGCCAAATCTTGGAAAAGACTCGGAGAGAGTCTTGGAGAGACTCGACACTAATCATATCTTTAAAACTTTATAATACCGTTCCAGGATTTCTAGAATAAAATGGATATGGTCGGATAGAGGAAACTTATGGTTTTCGAGATATTGCCGCTTAAAGTTAAAAATTACCACTATTTCAAGTACGTGATTTTAAATTAATTTTACACTTATATTTTACATTTTTATGTTTACTAACATTCACATTTTTTTACATTATATAATATATTACAAAAAAGTTGTATAACAATACTAAACTTATTCTTCAATCCCATTTATTTAACAACAACTAAAGGATGGAAGCCTGGAGTCGAATCGTTACATCCGTGCACGGATCGGCAAACATACGAAAGAAAATTACGTGATACGTCAATCGTATRCGATGATTGGCATTATGACATACGATAGCAAACCTATCGTAATGTCTTTTCAATTCACAATAGTTTTTAAACTCCACATTGCTTTGGATCGTATTTTTAGGTCACAATAGCTGTGGAACTGTCAAAACTGTTGCAAAATATTCAATCAATTTGTTAGTTTAAATATCAAATGGTTGAATATSAAGATGGATCTGACTTTGTTTTTTTATTTGAGCTCTAGTGAGTGTGATGGGGATGAAAAAATAGTGCGGAGGCAACTAAGAGATCGGAGCAATCCATTGGCACTGCCGAATACAGCGTAGGTATATAAAAAACAAATCATGAAACCTTATTAACGAAATTTTTTTTTGCAGATTTTTAAAACGATTTCGTCTAACTAAAGAGGCTTTTGAATATGTCCTAAATAATATATGTCTGACGTCAGAGCAGTGCCTCCAGTGCTACAATTAGCAACCACGCTCTCACATTTGGCTAGCGGTGGATATCAGCACAGTGTAGGCAGTGAATATTTGATTGGGATTTGTCAAAGCACTGTTTCGAAGCTGACATCCCATGTGCTTAAAGAAATGGAAGCGAAGTTGTGCCCGCAGTTTATACGGTTTACACCAGAGGATTCCCTTACGTGTAAAGAGTGGTTTGTGCACCAACATAAAATTCCTGGAGGTAAATATACACTTCACAGCTAAAATATTTATATTACTAAATATAAAGAATTTTTAGTTATTGGGTGCGTTGATGGTACCCACATCGTCTTACAAAAACCCACAGTGAACGAGCACATGTACTTCAATAGAAAAGGCTACCATAGTATCAACCCTATGATAGTAAGTTGCCATTATAATATATTTCTTGAATATATGTACATATATGTATATTTGTTAAATTTGTATTGTCAGATACATATGTGATCACACTTACAAAATTTTGGCAATTAACTGTCAATATTCATGACTTTTAGGTACATATATCTTCAGTTTGTTCTTTTTACCACATTGATTTTATTTATAGGGGATTCTGGCTACCCATTGGAACCATGGTGCATAACTCCTTACAGAAACGCTTCGAATGATGCAAGCGAAGCTATATTTAATGAAATTCATTCCAAGGTATCGTCGTTCCAAGGTATCGTCGAACGAACTATCGGAATTTTTAAAGGACGCTGGAGAATTTTAGGATATGGCAAGAGAAGAAGGTAGCATCCGACAAAAGTGGCAAGATTTGCTAACGTTTGTGCAGCATTACACAACATCTGCATAAAATTGAAAAGAAATTATGATCCTCAGAATTGCGAATCTGACCAAACAACGGATATCGACACCGGGGTAGCGAACCGCCTCACCACAATCGGCCAACAATAAGAGATCAAATACAGCACTCTTTAATACATTGAAGATGAAAATGTCTATTTCGTTACCCTTGTAAATTTTTCTTCTTTCTAAACCGAAATACAAAAATTTTGTTCACATAAATTCATTATTATTATTTTAATTAGTCGTTTCATCACGTTTGTTGCTTTTATCACATTTCTAAAATTTTACATAAATAATATTCAAAAATAAATAAATAAATGATATATAAAAATAAATTATAAATAAATAGATAAATAAAATAAAATAAAAAAATTCATTAAATGCTTAAACTAAAAATTCATTAAGTGCTTAAACTAAAAATATTTACATTCGTGTACCAAGTTTTAAAATAAATTTCTTCGTAAGATTTCGAGCTCCAATTTTTTTATTTCGTGGTCTAATTCCCGTGTCGACTGTTGGATGCGGTGCTTTACCATCTTCATAGCAACCATTTTTTTCTGTAGTGCCAGCATTTTTTCTTGTGCTGCTACTAACCTCTCAAGCTTCTGGTCTATGCCTTTTTGAAAAGCTGAGAGCGACTTCATGTTTTTTTGAAGTAACTTCAACTTTTCGTCACTCCTATTTTTTCTTCTCGGTTTGCGTTTTTTCTGTTGGCGTTATTGTTGCTGTATCGAGTAGCGACTGTCTAGAAGTTGTTGGGAATGGTAAGGAGCTGGGGAAAGGGTTTGCCTCCTGCTATCACAGTTAACGGTAAATGTCGAAGCTTGCGTAGTTGGGTTATTTCCAAATGCAGAAAGATTTGTTATGCCCTCTACGCAAGCTTCGAGTCCAGCTGCTTAGGTTAACAATTCGTCCGTCACAGTGATCAGTTTTTCGTTATAGGGCCCTCCTCCAGTTCGCTGCTTCGATGTTTTATTGAAGGAAAGCTTCTTTTTTGCTTGGTATTTTTGTTCAGCAAAAACCTAAAAAAAATCATAAAAAATCAATGTTTTATCAAAGTATATTGCATATAAATTATATACATACCTTCCTCCACAACTTAGCATCTTTAACTGGTGGCCCCATGGCATTAAGCTGCTTCGCCAGTTCCTCCCATAACTTATGGGAAGTAATTCTCCTTGCGCAGAGTTTGGAAAGTTATTTTTTGCCAAGCATGGATGATCTGATATGAATTCCGCCATTACATCTTTTTGTGTAGGATTTAGTTGATTATAATTTGTCCTTATTATTATTTATTATTAAAAATTTTCTAAAATTATAAATTATTTACAATATACTCACATTTTTAAATAAATTCGTCTGTTGCGATCGGTAGTTTGCGTTCGAATGACGGTTCGGACGAACGGATACGTTTCTAAACTCGCTCACGTACGCCATCATGCCAGATTTCGATTTAAGCGTTACGATCACGTGTCATAATACGAAATACAKACTTTTACGTGACGTTCACGGATGTAACGATTCGACCCCTGTCTAAAACCGACCCAAACTCCTTTTGACAGCATGATCTGCCTTTGTGTCGATTTGTCCGAATTTGATATCCCCGCAAAACTAATTCAAAAAATTGATACATACACTATCTAATGAGAAATATTGCATTCTGAGTTTTTTACATATTCCAAACTTTTATATATAATTTTTAAAAATTTTTAATCTAAACAAAAAGATGTTTTTATTTTATGACCGGACCCTACGAAATAAACTGTTTCTAAAATTAAATTTATTTATACTTTTGCGTATATGGCTGTTTTCTATGTTCAAAGTACTGTGCTGATTACTCGAATCGGATTCAGCTGTTTTATTTATGATATACTGGGTAGTCAAAAAAGACTTTTCTTATTTTGTCAATAGTTGTCTTTGCAGTCGTATATCTCCAGTGGTGCCAATCACATTATGTCATACCATATAGTATTGAAAAGGTGAGGTTTTAAGCCTTTGTTAAAAAGGGGAAGATAAAAAAAGTTACAGCTGTGCAAAAATGAGTGAAAATAATGAAGAAATTCGCTACATTTTAAAATTTTTGCATAAAAAAGGAAAGAATGCCACGCAAGTCACCAATGAAATTTGTGAAGTTTAAGGAGACGATGCTGTATCGGTTCGTGTAGCACAACAATGGTTCGCTCGCTTCCGTTCCGGAAATTTCGATTTACTTTGATGGAATAATGTCTATTATTCCATTCTTTTATTTATTAATAGAAATATAAAAAAATAAGTTGAAGTTTGACTTGAAATGCAAAAATACTTTTTCGACTATACAGTATTAAATGTACTGAGCGGATTCCCGGAATCTGATTAGACAGTAATTATTGAAACCTGTATGTTTGCATGTATGCGAATATGTATTGTTGATTTTTTGGTGCATATGTGCTGCACATAAATGCATGCGTGTAGCTGATTGCTATTTTATCAGTGTACAACTCTCAAAATTAAAAATTATAAATTACAACTCCAATTTATAACCTCAGCAGCAACCCGCAGAGTTAACAGCCAAACTTAAAGTGTGGATAACAACGCGCAGTTACATTCCATTTTCTACTCGATTTAAATTCGATTAAGAATTATTTTAGTAAAATAAGATTTAATTAATAAATTAATTTAATTCCTATGCGAAAAAGGCATTGCAAAATATATAACTTCGACAAATTAAACGAAAGGACATAAAAGGAATGAGAAGCGATTCCACAGAATTACTTAATAAAATCAAGCGCTAATCGCCAAAAAATTATTTTGATTAAAAAAAAATTAACCTTTTTATTAATTAATTGCTTTATTTAAAACACTTAGTAGCTAGTTGAACGACCCTTTAGAGTGGTATTTATTAAAAACACTAGTTTATTCAGAACTGTTTTTCGAGAAGAGCAAATATGTTTTTTTTTTTTTTTGTTTTAAATGTTATAAGTTTTAGTTGCACAGAACTATATTGATTTGCAGAATCTCACTATCAGCCGATATCTATTTGAATAAGGGGTTAGGGGTAGTCAGAAGCACGAAAAAAATAGAATTTTCAGTATTTTTTTTTGCTATTAAATCGTGTTATTTTACAAAAGTAGTAATATGGCATTATTATAGAATGTGTTAACTTGAAGTCACGAAAACTAAAAAAAAAATTTATTTCCAAAGTCAAAGTTGTTTGTGTTCACACAGTTCCAAAAAAAGTTCCTTGCGGTGATAACCATGATTCTTTGGAGATTCATCTAAAATCAATCGGATAAAAAAAAATAGTTTTATAAATAGATTATCCTGGGACTGAAAAATTCTGACTACCCCTTAAGAGTTTTAGGGATGCTTTTCTAAAATTGTCTCTCTTCCTATTCTGAAAAGGGTATATTAGAGGTTTGCCACGAAGTTTATAGCACCCAAAAGAAAACTTCGGAGCCCTATTTATAAGAATATGAATTATTGTTGATGTAGCGGGAGCAATTATCCCGAAAGTAATTTGGAGAAATGCTACGGAGTTGACAGTTCTTACCCTTATAAAAATCCAGATCCGTTCCAGCTACGTAAACCAGACAGAATTAGGAGGTAATTGAGAAGTAAAGTCCTCTCGGAAAACGAACAAAAACCAAACTCTATAAGTCACTCATTATTCCCGTACTGATAATATGGTGCAGAGGCATGGACGATGACAACATTTGATGAGTCAACGTTGCGAGTTTTCGAGGGAAAAGTTGTACCAAAGATTTATGGTCCTTCTCGCGTTGGCTACGTCGAATATCGCATTCGATGGAACGATGAGCTGTATGAGAAATACGACGACATTGAAAAAGTTCAGAGAATTAAAAGAAAGCGGCTACGCTAGCTAAGTCATGTCGTCCGAATGGACGAAAACACTTCAGCTTTGAAAGTATTCGACGCAAAAAAAAATACCGCTGAAAGGAACTTACTAGTTTCCTAAACATTCAAAGTGGATGGAACAGATGTTAATCTGGCGGATCTGGCGGATAACCGCACGACGTAATTTTCTAAAAATAGTCAATACTCTAAGAAACTAAGTAGATTGTGACCACAAATGCAGAAATCGACATATTGTAGTGAGTCATGAGGGTAGCGCTCATGATGCTAAAATCTGTGCAATGTTTCTTGACGAGCCGAAGGATTTCAGTGGGTTGCAGGTTTGAAAGAGACAAATTTGGTTGTGCTTAACTTCAAGTCTATTGAACTTTGCAAAATATTTTATTAAATGAAAAGGAAATCGATCCATATTTGTCGATCAAGAAATTCGAGAACCCTATTAATCACCACCATATGATGTTTGACTAGTAACACCATACGACAGCATAATTTGAATTTGTAATTAGGTTTATTTATTCAGTTAAAACTAAATTGAATCAAAAAGTTCATTCATCGTTATACTCTGTAATAGCTGTTTCGGTGCATATTTTTTAATTTTTTGAGCAAACTCAACAGTCTTGCTGTTATTTAATTCATGTTGTTTAGTGGTAACTGGAATAAGAGTTTCACAATTATAGCGACTTCAACAATGTATATACAAATTGTGTTGTTTTCTAGCTGATCCGAAGTAATAACTTCGTTATCGTCARGAATTGTTTCTTCTTCAGACTATAAATCGTATGTTGAGTGTGCTTTTAAAAAATCGTCTCAGTGTAAAACTACCGAAAAATTGACTTTTTTGTTGCATTATCAGATAATATAGCCTGTAATAAACATTTTCTCTAATTTTTAAATCGAAATTCAAATTTTTACGGTCGCTGCAGCGTTTTTTGTAGAAAGGGAACAGAGTGGAGAACGTAGCGACTCCAATCTTGAAACGATTATATCTCAAAATTGTGTTTTTAAAAACGGTTTTCACTCTTAAAGGAAAAGTTTTGAAGGCATCTAGCTCGAATTTGGAGACTTTTTAACGTCATTCTCTGTCGCGCTATGGAAGCATCGTATATGACCTCTGTTTTACGTGTAATTTAACTATTATACACCAAATAAATAAATATTAAAAAATCATTTTGTATTCGTGATGAATGTATTTATTAATAAAAAAAAATCCGGTCGGATTAGTTAGTTTCAATATTAAAAAAATAGCGAAAATCTGTGTTTCTTCGGAGAGTCACACTGAACGACCACATAAAAAAGATGTCCTGCAAACGATTAAAATGGAAGCACATCATAGACAATTTTTCTAAAAGCACAAAATTAATTATAATGGATATAAACAGAATGAAAATAACTTACTTGAAACAACGGAGTAGTCTAAAACTTGACCAACTTCTGTACCAGTCCATTTTTTGTTGGGTTTTTCACGGCGCCTAATTTTTTCTCTTTTGAACTTCTGTAAAAAAAAAAAAAATTACTAAAATATTTACAAAATATTAGCATTGGAAACTTACAACGTCTAATAGTTTAACCATCTTTTTAATTGTGATCAGCTGTGACCAATGTACAAACGAAAAATCACAATTACAGTAAGGCCGCACCGTTGTATTTTCTTACACTCTTGTATTTGAAAGGTACGTACATTTTTTTTGGTTTTTATATTACATTTTCTATTAAAAAATCACGAATATAAACTACAATGACAAATACAACAGATCCCGAATACTTCTTCTTGTTTTGATTGGCGTAGTCACCGCTTACGCGATTATAGCCGAGTTAACAACCGCGCGCCAGTCGTTTCTTTTTTTTCGCTACGTGGCGCCAATTAGATGTTCCAAGTGAAGCCAAGTCCTTCTTCACTTGGTCCTTCCAACGGAGTGGAGGTCTTCCTCTTCCTCTGCTTCCCCCGGCGGGTATGGCGTCGAAAACTTTCAGATCTGGAGTGTTTTCGTCCAATCGGACAACATGACCTAGCCAGCGTAGCCGCTGTCTTTTATTTCGCTAAACTATGTCAATGTCGTCGTATATCTCATACAGCTCATCTATCGTTCGATCGCAAGGGACCATATTTCGCAGAACGTTTTTCTCGAAAACTCGCAATGTTGATTCATCAGTTGTTGCATCGTCCAAGCCTCTGCACCATAAGCAGGACGGGAATTATGAGTGACTTATAGAGTTTGGTTTTTGATTGTCGAGAGAGGACTTGGCTTCTCAATTGCCTACTCAGTCCGAAGTAGCACCTGTTGGCAAGAGTTATCCTGCGTTGGATATCTAGGCTGACATTGTTGGTGGTGTTTACGCTGGTTCCAAGATAGACGAAATTATCTACAATTTCAAAGCTATGACTGTCAACAGTGACGTGAGTGCCAAATCGCGAGTGCGCCGACTGTTTGTTTGATGACAGGAGATATTTCGTCTGCCCTCGTTCACTGCCAGACCCATTTGTGTTGCTTCCTTGTCCAGCCTGAAGAAAGCAGAACTAACGGCGCGGCTGTTGAGGCCGATGATATCAACATCGTCATACGCCAGCAGCTGTACACTCTTATAGAAGATGGTACCTTCTCTATTTAGTTCTGCAGCTCGAAATATTTTCTCCAGAAACAGGTTGAAAAAGTCGCACGATAAGGAATCGCCTTGTCTGAAACCTCTTTTGGTATCGAACGGCTCGGAGAGGTCCTTCTCGATTCTGACGGAGTGGTGCTGGTCAACGTCAGCTTACACAGCCGTGTAAGTTTTGCAGGGATACCAAATTCAGACATCGCTCCTTTTCGTGCTATCGAAAGCAGCTTTGAAATCGACGAAGAGGTGGTGAGTGTCGATTCTCCTTTCACGGGTCTTTTCCAAGATTTGGCGCATGGTGAATATCTGGTCGGYTGTTGATTTTCCAGGTCTGAAGCCACACTGATAAGGTCCAATCAGTTTGTTGACGGTGGGCTTTAATCTTTCACACAATACGCTCGATAGAACCTTATCGCACGGTAGTTGGCGCAGATTGTGGGGTCTCCTTTTTTAGGGATTGGGAATAGCACACTTAAATTCCAAACGTTGGGCATGCTTTCATCCGACCATATTTTACAAAGCTGATGCATGCTCCTTATCATGCATGCATTCTTCTCCGCCGTGTTTGAATAGCTCGGCCGGCAATCCATCGGCCCGCGCCGCTTTGTTGCTCTTCAGGCAGGCAATTGCTATTCGAACTTCTTCCTGGTCGGGCAATGAAACGTCTGCTCCATCGTCATCGATTGGGGAATCGGGTTCGCCTTCTCCTGGCGTTGTGCGTTCACTGCCATTCAGCAGGCTGGAGAAGTGTTCCCTCCATTATTTAAGTATGCTCTGGGCATCGGTGACTAGAGTATGCTCCGGTCTTGAAACTTTCTGTAAGCCGCATTCGAGCTTTACCCCTGTCGGCCAGCTTATCAAGCTCTTCGTACTCACGCTGCACGCTGCTTTTCTGTCTGCAAATGCGTCTCGCTTCCCTCTTCAACTCTCGGTATCTATCCCATCCCGCACGTTTTGTGGTCGATCGTAACGTTGCGAGGTAGGCAGCCTGTTTTCTCTCCGCTGCGACACTGCACTCCTCGTCGTACCAGCTTTTCTTTTGTACTTTCCGAAAACCAATGGTTTCGGTTGCAGCTGTACGTAAGRAGTTTGAAATGCAGTCCCACAGTTTGTTGCGTTTTCATTGGGGTGGTTTTTTTACGTGGCGGGTCCCAAACCCAGCGTACAACCCTATGCAGGGAATGTTTCGCCTTCTCACTTTAGTTCGCCTTCAAACGGATGTTCTTAGGCTACCTAGAGGATACTTGGTCAAGGATTGGAAGTCGTGAGCTGCTTGAGTCATATGTAAAAGAATCGTCTCTGGCCACTCCCAAGTGAATGGCGATCAGAGAACTTTCCTCACTTGCGTGAACTTCTACACATGACTCCATCCTCCATGATCCCGAATACACCTAGTGAAAAATTGGCACGATTACGATTCTTTTGGCGCCTCGAAATGAAGATATGGGTGGATAGAGGAGGTCCTCAGAATTTGAAAAGATCAACAATTGCATATAACAATTTAAGTTTGTGTGTTTACATTCATGCCAAATACTAATGTTATCACATATTGTGTTCTGAAAAACTAATCAAACGTTTTTCAGTTTACTATATAAAGGGTGAACCATTGTCAAGGACTTTTATTTCATTCGTATAGGTTATATGTATATCATATAATATTTAATATATAGAGAAAAATTATGTATTATTTCGCGTTTATTACTTTCTGCATCGGCAGCTTTCGGCCGCGTTTCAAAAAAATAACCATGGTCGGTTGAACACCGAGGTCTTCAAAGTTCTTTTAAGTCGAACCTTGTTCTGCACTGACGATCTTCGACAGCGCTTTAAAAAAAACAAAAATCTTGGTCGGTACAACACCGCGCTGTTCAGAGTTCTTTCGTGTCGAACTTCTTTCTGCACTGCCGGCTTTCGGTTTTTTTAAATATATTTATTTTCTTAAATAAATACACAATAAATGAAAATTTAAGATATATTTCAATGTGTACAGTGTAATTAAAAATATATTAATTGAAAAATGTGAGTGAAATAGCGTATATTACTATATAACTATAAAGCTGAGGCGGGTATATGTGTATACATTTTTTAATCCTGAGGTGCTTCTTTATCCATGCGTAATTTTGCACAAAAATTATAATAAACCAAAGAAGACCGTTGTTGAATTATTTCCATATCTTTTAATATAGCAAACCCCTTTCGCCAGTCCCATGGGAAAAATATAGAATATAATCCCCCGAATTCGGAGTTAAAATAATTATATACGCATACAGAAGGTTTTCCATATTTAGAAAAAAAATATATATGCTATAAAATATGATTTTTAAAACATTTACATTTAAAGGTCCACTATTATGCAGTACGTGCTTCTTCAATTTATAATTAATTTTTCAATTATATTAACTTTGCTTATACTTCACTAATTAGCTTCTACATATTTAGTTTGTAATAAAYAGTGCAAAAAAGCTTTTATTATGTGAAAAAGAATTGAATACTTAAATATTGAATAAAAGTTAATTTTGCAATATTTAATATATTTATTTGTAGATACGAATTAGGGCTGCGATTTAGAATAGCATCTACCTATTTCAGGGTTAAAATTGGTATTAGTGGCAAGTGGGCGTTCTCCAGATCACGAAAATATATACATATGTATTGCTGCCAATGACTTATAGTCTTTAAGATATTTGTATTGAAAATATTATTAATTAACTAGTATTTTTTACATTTCGATAGTCTTTTTCACTTATATTATGCACTTTTCATTAATAACATAATATTGTCTCTGGATATTAATTTATTTTCATATACATATATTGCAAATAAAACTTTAATGCAATAATACCCCAAACAAACATGTAGTAACAATACCATATATAGTACATATACTACATGTGTGTCTCCAAATACTAGCAAAATGCTATATGAGCAATGTATTTGTATAAACACAGTCCAAAAACAGGTAACAAACTTTGCTAAAAGCTTTTACACAAAAGCTCTTCGAAATATTTTGTCAAAATGACTTAAAAAAATAATTGAACTTATTTTCTCCGTAACACGCAACATATTTATTGTTTGCAAATTTTTTGAAATATTCAATGCCTATGAAACAATTCTACAATTTGAGTTCCTTTTTACTAGCGTAGACACCGTTTACACGACTATAGCTGAGTTAATAAAGTCGTTTTTTCATTTCGCTACGTGGCGCCAATTGGGGATTCTCCACCTGCGCGGGTGTAGAGTGTCTAAACATCGTTTGGTATCGAACGGTTTGGAGAGGAGTTTTGCGGGGATACCGAATTCAGACATCTCGGCATAAAGGCAGCTCCTTTCCAACGAAGATGTGGTGTGTCGTTTCTCTTTTAACGGGCCTTTTTCAAAATTTGGCACATAATGAATATCCGGTCGGTTGTTGATTTTCTGAGTCGAAAGACACACTGATAAGGGCAACCAGCTTGTTGACGGTGAGTTTTAATCTTTCACACAATACGATCGATAGAACCTTATATGCCATGTTTAGGAGGTGCTCTCCAAGTGCTCATAGAAGGCATYTTTTGTCTCATCGTCCCTACATTTCTTCGGGACGTGGGGGCAAACCAGCGATATGTTGAAGAACCTCGCTTTGATGCGGATAGACTTGTATCCACCGATGATTTAACCCCGTTAATTTGTGTGTGTCGTCACTGGAGCAACGATTTGCAACAGGGTTACTCAGTATCCTCCTGACTGGTGCTGGCATTGAGTCCAACCGGGCCCGGAGGAATTTTTCTGCGCGAAAAGGCTCCGTCCAAACTCCACCTCGCTCAGGTGAAACACATGCAATGGATGGTGCCATCTTAACCTGCTCAGGCCTTAAGACTCATAGATAGTGGACCACGCGTTACGTGGCCCCATGTTGCCTACGCTATACTGCGACGCTAGCTTTTACGGCTGTGCAATCTGCACATAGTTCGCGCACTRCGCCGCCACCCACCTCGAGTGGCCAACAGAGGACCTACACCGTCCCCCGGAGCTCAACTAGGCAACATAGCTCCCACTCGTACGTCGGAATGTYACATCAGTCAAGTGCAACTCTTGTACTGGCTGGTGTCAATTCCCGGCGTGTTCCGGCCTGCGCACCACACGTGAGTGGAGTGAGTCGTAAGTTGCCCCATGCTGCAGGAGTCTGCCCCCGCAAAACACAACAGTGGCGTTGCCAACCAACACCCCAGCGAGTTCTGCAGCTGCAACAAATACCCCCCACACGTCCCACCCTCACCCCCAGGATCACCCACGGACAGCCGCGACAAACCCGGCTACTTCAATTCAACTGCAACGGACTCCAGACCAAGATCGAGGAGATAGTTGCACTTATGAATCGGTCCAAGAAACCAAGTTAAGCAGCCGTTCAGATCTGAGTTGTGCAGAATTCTGCCGTTACAACAACAACAACAACATCTGAGTTGTACCGGTTTCAACAATATATGTAAAGGTCGCGAGCGAGATTATGGTGGTGGCCTAGCATTCATATTGCACAACACCGTGCAGTATCGTCTAATCGATGAAGACCGCAGTGGTGGTCTGATAAATCGCATAACCTGACGACCTATGCCAACTCTCGCATCAGACCATCTGCCCATAATTATCTCGATCGAGAAAACTGCCGATTTCGTTTCTGTGGACAACCGCATTTTCGGGAACTGTAACAAAGCTAACTGGGTCGGCTTCACAAAATTTACTGAGAGCACCTTCAACGCTCTACCCATTCCTACGGACGTATGCGTTTGGCGAACGTCAATTCCGCAAGGTGATCGCAGCAGCTACCGCTCGCTTCATACYAGCTGGACGAATAGSGGAAATCCGCCCCAACTTCCCAGCCGCAGCAGCCGTTTTAGCTAATGAGCGCGACACCTTACGCCATGCCGATCTCGGGGATCCCCGAATAAGGGATCTCAATTTGGAGATTCGGCGTATGGTAAACCAGCATAAGCGGACGAAATGGATAGAGCACCTGATGTCCTGCAACCTCTCCACCGGTGTGAGGAAGCTTTGGGCTACTGTCAAAGCTTTGTCTAACCCGAAGAGTCACGACGACCGAGTTGAAGTTCAATTCAATGGTCATGCCTCTTCGGACCCGAAGAAGTGCGCGAGATATTTTAGCCGGCAGTTTACACTGCACCCTTCSGTAGACAAAGCCAAACGATGTGTTAACCGACGGCTGCGCAAAATGCCAAATGACGGCGCGCCACTTTCACCGATGAGGAGGTTCAGGGTGTCATCAACAAAGCWAAATCTTCCAAATCCATTGGCCCTGATGGAATCAAAATGCTAATGCTAAAGCATCTAGGCTAGGTCAAAAGCTTTTGACACGGTCAACCACACAACGCTACTGCAGGACATTGAGAAAWCCACGCTTCCTCCAGGGCTCAAGAGGTGAACCGTGAATTATATGAACGGTCGTCAGTCATCCGTACTATTTCGAGGTGCAACATCTAAGCTGAGAAGAATTAAACAGGGGGTTCCGCAGGGTGGTGTCCTCTCCCCGCTACTGTTTAACTTGTACATCTCGAAACTCCCGCAACTACCAGTAAGGTTTCCAAAACCTCGTACACATATGACTGTACGATATTGACGTCGGGCAATGGAATCGATGGCATGTGTTCGAAGGTAAACAACTACCTCTCCAACCTTTCTCGTTTCCTCACTGCACAGAACCTCCAACTTTCCCCTACCAAATCCACAGCGACCATATTCACGAACTGGACGAAGGAGTMTAGACTGGAACTTAATATTGCAGTCGACGGCGTCAAATTCCGACTGTCAATAACCCAAAGATTTTAGGTGTCACCTTCGACAGTTTACGCTCCTCTCTCCACATACGACCGCGATTATCGCCAAAGTACAGAGCCGCAACAAAATCGTSAAGTCGTTAGCCGGCAGCACATGSGGAAAAGACAAAGAAACGTTGTTGGCAACTTACAAGGCACTCGGCCGGCAGTTGCCGCGAGAAACGCGAGTGACCCTTGCGCAACTTCGTTCTGGATATTGTAGCAGGTTAAACTCCTACTTATCCAGAATAGACCCTGACATACTCAAAGTATGTCCTGCATGCAACGAGTCTCCGCATGTCACTGACAACCTCTTTGCATGCCCAACCAACCCCACCCATCTAACACCCTTTTCCCTCTGGTCCGACCCCGTCGAAACAGCACGTTTCCTGGGCCTCCCGTTGGTTGACATCGACGATAACACTGATAACCCCCACCATCCCAACGGGGACTGATAACCGTTAAAACAACAGCAACGGAGTCTCCCACCACGAATCCTACACCRAACTTGTGCTCCTTTTTATGGCCACTGTAGTAAATGCCACAATGACCTACTCGCATCAGTTCTGTAATGAGGACATCAACCATCTGGGCAGCACACCTTCCAATTAAGGGACAGGACATTCCAGGTGTATGCCCTCAAATCATAAAACTTAAATCGTTTTCAGGGATCTTCATCAAAAGGGCGGTCTCTCATCCAAGGTTGGTGTTTATTTTTCATTGGAGCGTTTTTTTTTTGTGGCTGGTCCTAAGTCAGCGCACAATCCTTCTGAGGGGATGTTTCGTCTTCTCATTTTAGCTCGCCTACAAACGGATGTTCTTACGCTACCCAGAGGACACTTGGTCAAAGACCGGAAGTCACGAACAGARAACTTTCATCACTTGCGTAAACTTCTACACATTACGCCATCCTCCCTTGCAAAAGCTTAACAAACGCAATTTAACTTTTTTTGACAGTATTTTAAAAGACAATGATTTTAGAAAAGCTATAACACAACGGCATTTGTATATGTATATTTTATTGATCTGAAGGACCGCCTTTATCCGTATATACCCATTTCAACAGCGTAGCACACCGGTTTTAAATTCATTTTGAATCAAATAAGGCACTTTAACTAGTTGAATTAAAGTTCAAGAATTGCAAATATATTAAATACCATAAGTCAGCGGCCAATTTATATACTTATATACCATATTTTTATCATGAGAACCTCCTCTATCTGTACATTCCCATTTTAATTCYAAAATCGGTATATTTCACAACCAACAATTTTTACCTCTAATTTGGGGGAAGGCTATGGGTTGTGTTTAGTATCGCGCCGGTTAATTTTGGCTCACCGTACCTAAACGAGAGAACCAAATGGAAAATTTTAAACACGCATGTTTGTTTTAAACATATTTTATAAAAATCGGTTCCCAAATTTTTCCACAAATTCACTTTAAAAAATGCTATTTTTTGCAAATTTCTAAATATATGCTAGTGTATTTTCATCTGTTGTGCATTGTACCAAGCCAATTATGGATACATTTTCACGCACATATATTACTTATGAATTATAAAAACCACTAGTAATGTTTTTAATTACTTTTGATTGTTAATTTCTTTGTAAATCTTTAAATAAAATACACCTTTTTCTGCATTGAGTT
>NW_017537328.1:63780-64836 GCF_001853355.1 Bactrocera latifrons
CCTCCAACTGCATCGTACTAAACGACGGCTCCCCCACCCACTTCTCAACCGAGTCAACCTTTACTCACATTGACCTTACGCTTTCCTCTCCCTCCCTTTCCAACAACTCATCATGGCACCTTATAGATGACTTTCACGGCAGCGATCATTTCCCGATCCTTATCAAAATTCTCACATCCCGACCCACCATTCCCTTCTCTCCCAGGATCAAATTCAAAACAGAYAGAGCGGATTGGAACAAATTCGAAAGCGCATGCGACTTCTATTCCAAATCCTTCCCAACATCAACCAAGAAACCTCCAATATCCATAAAGCAATCCGCTGTGCATCCAACGTCTCCATCCCTCTGTCCTAAACCGAACCAGTAAAGCCAGCCCCCCTATGGTGGAACAACGAAATTGCGTCCCTTAGGCAAGCCAAACAACACGCGTGGCACAACTTCAAACGCAACCGGTCCACCACAACTCTCATTCAATTCAAAAAGCTGAACGCGCAATTTCGCCGGAAAATCAAATATGCTAAGCTCGACTGTTTTCAAAAATTTACTAGCAGCATCAGTGCGTCATCCGACCCTAAAAAAATCTGGGCTGACATARAAACACTCACCGGTTTACCCTCTAATCCCCAAATCCACTCCCTCAACACCTGTCATGGCAATCYTCTATATCCCCAGGATATAGCTCAAGAATTCGCCAGTCACTTCTCTAACGCCTCTTCAGACCAAACCTGCCCCTTCTGTCAAGCAACAGTCAGCGTGTATCCTGCCCAGAACTTGCTTCTCAAAGACTTCATCATTTCGACAACAAGGACCCTCTCCTATTGTTAATGGACGCCACAGGAAAAAATATTACCAAAATTTACAAATTTCTAAAGGGCACAGACCTACTCCGTCGTATCTGACTCAACCAGCCAGCCGAAAGCCTCTGCTGCTAGCGCTGCGTTTGATTTAGTTTAGATAATAATTAATTATTATGTAAGCTTTGTATAAATAAATAAATAAATTTGGGCGGCGGAAGTACAACAAAGGTAATACTATTTCCTTATACAATGAATTTA
>NW_017537328.1:64966-70841 GCF_001853355.1 Bactrocera latifrons
GTTCTTGGGATGATCGAAGATGGTAGCGAGGACATACGCCTCGAAGTATGTCCTGACAATCTTCGAATAGCGGACATTTTAATCCCATTGATCCAGAAGCACGTGGCTGAAGGAAGCATAGTTCGGACGGACTGCTGACGGGCATATGATGCATTACCAAATTTTGTTTACGTCCACCAAAAAGTTAATCACAGCGACGACACCAACCCTTTCGTTTCCGAAGATGGTATTCATACGCAGCGGATTGAGTCGCAATCGCGCGTAGTGAAACGCTTCTTTTACAAAGACAACTACAATCACACCGCCAACTTCGCCGACGTCATCGTCGAATATATGTGGCGCCGATCTATTCAAAAACAAGGAAAAGATGCCTTTCAATCTTTAATAGATGGAATTAAATATGTATATGCATTGCACTGAAACATTTTGGCTTTATTTTGATTTTTTGTCCATACAAAAATGTTGGCTGGGTTGCATTGGTTTCAGTTTGTATGGAAAAATGAGCAAAAACACTGATTTTTGGTCATTTTCAAAGGCCTCCCTACAGGTCCATAGGGGCTCTAGGRGGTCGAGGGGGGGTTTATTAAAAAGTTCGATCCTTCCTCTTTCCAATAAGGAGTCAGGAGGCGGAGGGTAGGCCCCCCTGTTTTTCTCCATAAACGATACTTAACCGGCGCGATACTAAACAATCCCCAAGGCTATTTATATTCCTTGTTTTTAAAGTTAATTTTTTCAACAATATTAAATATTTCTTCGCCTCACCTTCTTCAGTTTTCGGTAATTCAACTACTCTAGGATGAGCGTGTCCTTCACTTGCAGCAAATGCTGCCACAGTGGCTTTAGCTGTGGCCGAAGCTCTAACATCCTGAGAACCCTGAATGTCAACTGTTTCGTATACGTGCTCATAAACTTCTCGGACAGCGTTCAAAAAATCGCTTTGGAAAACTTTCTGTAACGCAGAAAGCTTAGTTGTCGGAAAATCTCCACTACATTGTAATTTATCTAATAACTCAATGGCCCTCTTTATATCTAAAAAAAACTAATATTACACCAAGTTTTTTGTCATCACAATGTTATTCACCCTTAGATAAAGTCAGCGGCTCTACTTGAACGGACATCTTTTTTACAACCAACAATTATGACCTTAGTACTTCACCATATAAATAAATTATAACACTGTTTCCCAATAGCATACGCACATAGTTTCGCAGCAGTTAGGCATCCTTCTAGCTGTCGATAAATTGTTTATTAAAATTCGATAAATCGTTTTACATTCGCAATAGCTTAYAATGCCCATACACGACACACATGTACGTTCGATCGCCCATACACGACACACAAATCCATTTTGCGTTCGTTMTTCACACAGTGAACATGTGCCACAGGCAAGCGGGTATACCATCCCACGATTTCGGGTTTAAAAGTGGTATGGTTGGATAGGGCTGATGCTCCAGATTAAGAAAATATACAATTGTTGCCGCCGCAAACTTGTAGTTTTCGAGTTATTTGCATTTAAAATTTTGCAAATTTTATCTTGCAATTTTTATGCACTTACACTTCACTACATTGTTTCGACATATTTTTTTCAGTAATTATTTAGTTATTTGCTTAAAATAAACATTTTATATTTTACACAATTTTCATTCCATGCACAATAACAAAAGTATTCCTTGTTGACAGATAATAAGTGTTGCTATATTTACAAATTTATCAAACAAATAGTAATGAATATAACAACTCAAGCGCAGGAAATAAATACCATCTGAAATAAATTTTCCATTGTAAAGTTTTAAGCCTTATATGTATGTTTAATTGCATCTAATAATTTAACAAAAGAATCAGGATGATTATTTGCAATATTTTATCTCAAAATATATTCAAAAATTAAACTAGAAAAATATATTTTTTTATTATTATAATTGTCCTTAATAAAAAAAATGTCCGTCCTCGGCGACGAACGGATTATCGGGGTCGCTGTGATTAACMCTTCGGTGCCCATACCCGTGACTGGACAGACAGTCGTATGCCTTCCAGCAATCAGTACATAAAATACTGCCTTTTGCTACGTGCTTCTCTATCAAAGGAATGAGCGCCTCAGCACACCTGACATTGCCGGGACATACCTCCAGCCTAAGGTCGCCACTCCCATCCTCAATCATCCCAAGAACCCAGTGGCCCTCGACTCTCTGCCCTAAAATAAGAAAAGATATTTGTTATTGTATTTTCTCTTCCCAAATCATCTATTTGAACAGTTTTACCAGGGACACCAATTTTACCTACCGCTACCTTATGGTCAACCTGGTATAATATTACGGCTTCGCGGCAGTAATTATGCCAGTCACATATAGTAGCGCTAGATAAAACTGGTTCCCTGATAAAACTGTTTTTTCTCACCTCCGATTGCGACCAAAGAGATGCATACGCATTCATTAGATAAAATACCTGTAGAAGTGGAATTTTCACATTKKCGATCCAAGTATCGCTCGACCTTGCCAACGCAGGTCGGTTCTGTCAAACACCTTTCCGGCATCGGAACACCCCAACAGTGCTACTTTTATTTAATGACAGCGTTATTGGCACTTTATGAGTACGGCAAATTTTAGATTTTAAAATCAAACCTTGTTCTTCGGCGAAGGAAACACATTTTTCTTTAGAATCAAATGTTTGGATTATTTTTAAAATATTCCACATTGATTTCACTTCCGAAGCTTTGAGCACATTGGTTCGCTTTATGACACCTCGACTGGTTGACGTTCCGACATTGATTTCATTTCCGAAGCTTTGAGCACATTGGTTCGCTTTATGACACCTCGACTGGTTGACGTTCCGACACAATCAATTTATTTAAACACCTTAAGTTATATTTTTATCAATTTAAAACTTATATTACTTACCTGATGAATTTGCACTCATTTTTTAAAATACTCCTTAACTTTTAATAATTATATATTTATATATATTTAAAATCTTATATACTTTAAATTTTTATTTATTGTATATTGTAATTAAAATACACCTTAACTTTTTATTATTATATATTTATATATATTTTAAATCTTATGCACTTTAAATTTGTAACCTGGATTTATGCCTGTAGCCAATCGCAGAATTCAATGAAATTAATATGAGATTTAATACAAAACGGGAAAACAGAAACGGTACATTGCTTAGTTGTTCCAATATCCGTTATAAAAAATGTACTTTAAAAAGGGGAAACGCGGAATTGATTATTGTGAAGATAATGACAAAACGGACAACAAAAAGAACGGTACCTTGGTTTGCTGTAACAATATCCGTTATAGAAAATGTAGTTTAAAGAGGGTGATATACCCTATTTAACATAAGTTTTAGACAGACCTGTGTAATACTGAGTAGTAATGGTACTAGTACGTACTTAAATACTTTAAATTTTATCTTGAAGTACTTAGCATGTACTAAGTGCATTCAGAATTTTCAAGTACAAGTATAAGTACAAGTACAAGTAATTGAAAAATACTTGAAATTTTAACAAATACTTGAAAGTATTTGAAAAGAATTGAAAGTACTTGAAAATAATTGAGAAATGTACTTGAATCTATTTTCAATTCTTTTCAAGTACTTTTAATTACTTACAACTTTGAAACCAATATCTAAAAGAAATAACAGAAATTAATAACATTTTTATATTTCTTATATACTGTTCATTATTTTTATTATGCAAATTAAACACAAATGAATAATTTAATTTCTTTACAACAAAAATAAACAATAATTCATCATAAAAAAATATATAAAGTAACAGTAATTCACCAAAAAACAAAATCATAAATTAACAATTCAACAAAAAACAAAATTATAAATTAACAATAATTCAACAAAAAACACTCATAACCACTTGGAATTTGCTTTCATTAGAACAAACTTTTCAAAAGAAAAGTCTGTCAATGAACCTCTCCTTGGGCTATTTATTATCCCCGCAAATGAAAAAAGACGTTCAACAGGTGCCGATGATGGCAGTGGGGTATTGAATTTCACAAATGCCTCCTTCAGCAATGGATATCGGTCCCAGGTACTATCAGTCATCGATTGGTCATTTAAATAACTATAGTATTGGTTTGCTATCGCAGCTCTCATATCAACACTTTGTGAAGCTGACGCGGTGGCATTTGTGTCTTGACTATCACCTAAAACAATAAAGGCATGTGTAAAAACCTAGAAGAAAAGTAAATAGATACATTCTTACCGGCAATCTTTTAGAAATCGCTTCTAAAGCATGGTTGTTTTTTGTTATTGCCTCCCTAATGCTTTTAATCACCCTGTTGTTAATGCTTTCTTCCGTCAAATCCGGAAGTGTGTCCTGCAACGCCTCGATCCAGTCGGTCTTCACATCTGGAGTCAATACAGCTCCAGCTATTGCAATATCTGCTGACGGGGCCAAAGTAAAATATGGTTCAAATCTTTTCCTCAGCTTTTGATCCAACATCATCGCAACAGAGTTGAGATTTGGTATATCTTCAGATATACTTAATTTCATCAACTTATTACTCAGAGTCAAAAGACTGGGTAATAAACAACCATATTTAACATTAACCTCCTCCTGCAAGTCATCTAGAATATTTGCAATTGGCTCCAGCAGCAGCGTATATTTTTCCAGATAAGTGAAGTCTCCTGCGGTAAATTTTGCCAAGTCAAATTCTTGACACAAATCATTCAACTTTGCTTTATACGCGAGTAACCGTTTGACTGCATCATACAATGAATTCCAACGCGTTACTACGGGTACAAGCAAAGCTGAACATAGAATTTTTAGAATTACTTCACAAGACTTCGGCCACTTGCACTTCTTCCACAAAGCATTGCATTTGCCAAATATCTGGAGAAAAAACACAATATATTTTTGAATAAACCGGTTGTTCAAAACTATATTACCTCTGTATGTTGCAAATAAAGTGTCTGGTTTGATTGCAAAACTTTCGCTAAATCAGTTGTAGCGAGCAAACTTAATGTGTGACTTGCACAACGCTGGTGTTGGGGTAGCAGGCACTCATTGGAAAACGAAGGCAGATCTTCATCGCTGTCGGCATTCTTTTCTTCGGGTTGAACTCCATGCTCCTTAAATGCCTTCACAAAGTTCGACCCATTGTCTGTGACAGTCATGACGACGTTGGACTTAAAAGGAGCTGTTAATTTCGTTGATGACCTTCGTTAGTTTTTCCGTCGAGTGCACACCAGGGAGCCTTTTACATGCTAAAGCAGCTGACTTTCGCTCCAGTTTTTCTGTCAACCAGTGACWCGTATATCCAAAGAAGCTTCGGTTAGTGCACGACCATATGTCAGCGGTTGTACAAAAATAATCAATATTTTCCATCTCTGACTTTATTTTGTCAACCATTCTGACATACTCACCCTCCAATTTTGTCATCAGGGTTTTCCTAGTCATTACTTTAAGACCAGGCACATATAAAGTCAATGCCTTCACAAATTTTGGCCTGTCGAGTAATGAGGCAGGTAAACCCGCGTCGATAATCGCGTATACCAAATTTTTGTCGAATACGTCCTGTAAAGTTCGATTTCCGGGACTACCCGTCTGTAATAACATCAATTATTTTTTATTATGTTATTAAAGAAACCAATATATAGTGAACGCCCTTTATAGTGAACGCCTCGATATAGTGAAAATCTTAATTTTTACATACAGTACTCTAAATAGAAAACAATCGAAAACAGGTATTGCAATAATTAGTTCACTATATCCGGACACGACTGTATATGTAAGTGCAAATACCTTCAGAAATCAGTACTCTTCGTGTATTTCGCGATGACGAACTCGTAAATGCTTTACGAAATTGGAAGTAACTTCTCTGGATCCCTTTATGACGCGACCACATTCAACGCA
>NW_017537328.1:77691-83277 GCF_001853355.1 Bactrocera latifrons
TGGCGCCACGTAGCGAAAAGAAGAAACGACTGGCGCGCTGTTGTTAACTCGGCTATAATCGCGTAAGCGGTGTCTACGCCAATTAAGAAGAAGAAGAACTAAACAATCACTGAACAATAAATATGTAGAAACAATGTAATGAAGTGTAAGTGCATAAAAAGTGCATAATATAAAATAAATAATTACCAGAAATCGATAAATTGCGAGATAAAATTTGCAAATTTTGAAGCGACAACAATTGTATATTTTCTTAATCTGGAGCATCAGCCCTATCCAACCATATCACCTTTAACCCCGAAATCGTGGGATGGTATACCAAAGAAGACCTGAACTTATTTCTCATGTAGCACTTTTATCTACTTCTTTGAATTCCGTTAATAAGTTATTCCAACTTCTATTTTTCTCAATTTTWTTTTTATGTTTATCAATTTTCTCTTGCCAAATGGCTAATTAATTTTTTATAAGATCAATAAATTCTGCTACGAAATTTTTATTAATGTGGTAGCCTGCTTTAGAAGCGTCCGAAATATCGAGCATTTATGCCAACGGATCAATGCGGTGCAGGGCCACATCGGTTGACTCAGGACCGTTACGAAGATATTGCTCCATCCGGCGGCCAATGGAGTAACCTGTTCCAGTCAGTTGGCTGGGGGTGTGGGCTGTACCACTGCGATAGCGCTTTAATCGACCGCTTGGGTGGTCGGTGCTACTTATCCGGTCAGCACTGGAGGGGCATCCTTCCGGCGCATACAGACGCCCGCACCCAAACTTTGGGCGCTATAGCTATGTTCTAAGCTACTGGGGGGGTCGGCAGGTCGCGGATAGCCGAACGGCCTGTAGTAGCTGGTTAGTTGCGAAATAAGTCAAAACGAATAAACAATCCCCGACGATGAGCGGCAGGAGTGAAGGATGCGGCATAAAAGCTAGCAGATTCGTTGAAGCTCCTGTGACTGTAGCGAATCGACAACGCCACATAGAAACATGTGTCCCCTCATCATGTTTTGGACATGATGAAGGAATAAGAAAAATCCAGGCGCGTCGGCCCATAATGGGCGGCTTCCTGGTCAGCGTCTGTTCAAAATGTAAGGTGCGGCTGATATTATATCCCTGGATATCTTGACAGCGATGTCTCCGCTGCTGGAATGGAAAGGGTGATGTAAGCTTGCTCAACCGAGGTGTTAGCCGCGTGGTGTGTCAGTAAACAGCCACTTCGGTCCCTGGTCAGGGAGTGTGCATTGGGCGCAGGAGTAGTAGCCCCGGGCGAGCGCCGGTCCGTCCGTGTTTTCCGGGACTGGTAAAGCGAACGACAGGCCTTAGGGAACTGGGGTAGGAGCATAGTCTCTGAGGGTACACCCGTTCTCGATGAACTGACCCGAGACGCCCTCACTACCACGCTAAACGTGATAGCAGGCGATTTCAACGCGTGGACAATTGAATGGGGAAATAACTACACAAACAGACGGGGTAATGCTCTATTCAAAGCGTTTTCTGTGTTAGAGGCGGTGCTGCTCAATACCGGCAGTAGAAATACTTTCGAAAAGAATGGAGGTGGATCGTTAATAGATATCACATTCGCCAGCAGCACGCTGGTTCGATCTGCAAATTGGAAGGTGTGCGACTTTTACAGACGATGGCGATCACCTGGCCATCTTGCTGGAAATCCGCAAATAAATACAAACTCGATCTATCGTAAAATAATTGCAGAAAAAAGGATGGAAGGTGGAAACGTTCGATGAAGAAACTTTCAAAGTTATGTTGGATGGGAACACAGATGGTGCGATCAACGTTGACTGACAGGCTGAAAAACTGGTGAAGCACATAAGTAAAGAATGTGACGCTGCTATGTGTAGGAAGGGGCACAACATAACCCAAAGGCCCGCATACTGGTGGAACGAGGAGATCAGCACATTGAGAAGCGAGTGCCATAAAGCAAGACGACTCTGCCAAAGGAATCAAGGTACGCCACACCATACAAGATTGCGTGAAAGTTTCAAAAGAAAACGTAAAGAACTCAAGAAGGCTATCAAAAGAAAT
Source organism: Bactrocera latifrons (assembly GCF_001853355.1). Lineage (NCBI taxonomy): Eukaryota > Metazoa > Arthropoda > Insecta > Diptera > Tephritidae > Bactrocera > Bactrocera latifrons. The sequence goes on from NW_017537328.1 coordinate 79,726, forward strand.
AAGTCTTCGAGTTTTAAAGAACTATGTGAAAAGGTGGACGAGAATCCCTGGGTTGACGCGTATAAAATAGTGATGGCGAAAATCAGAGGGGGTAAATGTCAAGCACCAACCTCCCCGATCCTCCTAGAAAAGGTGGTGAAAACGCTTTTCCCAACGCAAGAACAATAATCGAGTAGAACGATACGAACCATGATGGAATCTGTAATTGTGGACGAGACGGAGGTAATGGAAGCGGCGGAGAGATTTGGCAACGCAAAGACTCCAGGACTTGATAGCATCCCGAACAAGGTACTGAAAATTGCCATCAGCCATAGCAAGAGGGCATTCGCCGAACTCTACACACGATGTCTGAATGATGGAGTTTATCGCCCACTCTGCATGATCGACACGATGGCCAAAATACTGGAATGATTGATTTCCACACGTCTAGAACGCCACCTAGAAGAGGAGTCCCCTGTATTATCTGAAAACCAATTTGAATTCAGAAGGCATCGGTCCACTTTAGACGCAGTTGCAAAAGTGACGGACATCGCGGCCAAAGCCATAGAGGGTAGCAGATGGATGTATGGAGATAAAAAATACTGCGCAGTTGTTACGCTGGACGTGAAAACGCTTTCAACTCGGCATAATGGTCACATATACTGAGAGCATTAGAGGCAAGCAATACCCCGGGGTATCTTTTGAGGATAATTAGCAGCTATTTGTCTGACAGACTACTGTTATACCGATGCAGGCCCCAAAACCTACACGGTGATAGGTGGAGTACCACAAGGCTTCGTGCTAGGTCCACTACTTTGGAATGTGCTGTACGACGGGGTGTTACGATTACCGCTGCCAAAAGAGACACTATGCGGATGACATTGCCGTAACGATCATAGCTAAAGAGATACAGAACATATGCAATGAGACCGTGTCGAATATTAAAGACTGGCTTACGAGAAACAAGCTGCAGCTTGCAGGTGATAAAACGGAGGCAGTACTCATAACGAGTAGAAAAAGGCTAGAAACGGTCTCCTAGAACATTGATGGATATAACGTGGTAACGCAAATGGCTGCTTAAGGGAATACCTAAACAAATTTGGTCACGATGACGATACACAATGTTCTATCTGCGGAAATGCTGTAGAAAACGAAGAGCACGTCTTTTTCACCTGCTCGAGGTGAAGTGAAAGCTTAATGCCCGACAACATAGTGAGTCACATGCTGCGATCACAGCTGGTGTGGGCTAAAATGAAGGAGTGTATTGCAATAGCGCTCCTAGAACTCAGAACGAAAGAAAGGCAACCAAGAAGCTTAAGACCACATGAATAACCTGAGCGGTAGGTCGTGAAGARGCAGTTATCGCCCAGCTTGGTTCTGCGAAGTAGTGCATAACGGCGGTCCCGCAGATCCGAATACAAGCTACAGCAGCCGGAGTTAAGGGTTTAGTACGTAGGCATACTGCTTCGCAAGTCCAGCATAGTTATTTAGTACTGTCTGGGCGTGGTCCCGAAAGAGGTGTATCCTAGCGGACAATATGAATCGTGCATGCTACCATTCTCACCCTGGTAGTATCTTGTTGCCTATATTTCAGTGTAGAGCGTATAAAACGATCACGAGCTTGAGAGCCAACAACTTTAGAAGATGCTTCTGTCACCATTTTGACGGTTCTCTCGACTGTCACGGTTTGAGAGGGGAATTCACTAAATTTCCATACCTCTGCAGTGTCACCCGACAGCCCTTTCATGAGTTCTTCGTTAGAAACTGAACAAAGAACWGGTGGAGCAGTCAAGGTAATAGTTTTCCAGTTAATCATATCGTAATAATTATTAGCTTTGAAATTCAGCTTTGGCACTTTATTACATCTAACCCTTCCATTTACAGTGTCAGACTCTGCTTCTCTAGCTGCCAGAAGACGGTCAAGGGCCAACTTTCTGACTTCTATCCGTTCATCAGTCATCATACTAAGGAGAATGTTTTCTGGAAGAGCAAAGAAAGCATTCTGTTGAATGGATGAATCGACAACCTTGAGCAGTTTAGCAGGTAAGTATCTCGACCTTTGAATTGCARCATAGAGTTGGCGCGAGTCATCTTTGATTGAACTGTTGAATATTATTGAGAACCTCAAAGGTGAGTGAACTGTAAGTATGTACTTGACCAAAATCTTTATTTCCTTTGTTGGTTTGTCAGTAGAAATGYAWAATCWCAGAATTCTATTTGCACAGGTGAGCCAGCSAGATTTGCACATGTTACCTGGATGCATCGACGCTAAATCTGAGGAACATTGACCGGAAATAACAGCTTCTGATATTTTATAGAGATAAGCTTGGTCTGTGCTAAGTTGGGTCGGATTAATAACCTCAGAAGGTAATTGGCAGGATGGAAAACTTTCAAATTTGACAACAGGCAACTCCTCACATTCAGGGAGCAGTTTACCTATGTCGCCAGAGAATGTATTTGGACTCTTTGARACACCATCTATGTGTTCGAAAAGAGCACGAAATAGAAGTTCGTTGAAAAGTAGAAGACAAATAACACACTGTAATGGCCTACCTATTCTTTCTTCTAGTTTCCGAATGATTCCACCTTTCCAACCTGTGTTCGTGTTGGAGCCATCAGCACCGACAACTTCTAGATGTTCCACATCAACTGAATTGTTTTGTAAATGTTGCCATATAGCTTGCGTCTCATCCTCAACGGACCCGGAAAGAGAGGTGACGTGGCCAAAGTAATGACAACCAGGTTCCGCTTTAAGAGAAATATGTTCCTCTTTGACAGTGTCGCGGTAGTACTTTTCACCTTCGCTGACTAGTGTAAGTGTATTATCTTTGCGGCCGTCAAAATACAGCCCATATACAGAGTCAATACTTTCGATGTTTTGGAGCTTAACTCCAACACTTTTTTTTTCCGACTGATCTTGCATTTGTCAGTGACAAAACTAGCCTGATCCTCTGTTATCAAACCTGCTTTTTGGCAKCCAGAAAAGGAGATGAAATAATCAAGGCCGCTGCTCTATCACTTACTTCAAATCTTTGGGCAGCTAAAGCAGTGTGTTCTAATACTAGTGTGTTTTGTTTGGTTTTAGAGGATGGAAGAGAAAATTCATCATCAGCATCGTTGTTGGAAGCATCCATGTACGACGCACCTACATTGTTGTCGTCTGTATGAGAGTCTGGCTGATCTGAATGGTCACGTGTTCTAGCTGATACTTTTCTGGTAAATGTTGATGTTGAATGGCGTTTTGAAAGCTTTTCTTTACGTTCATTTTTCTTTTTAATCTTTAATCTGTTTCAGGTAGATCAACACTTCCAATGCGACCAATTCTTCTGGTTCTCTGGTCCAAGAGAAATGGTTGTTCATTGATACGAACTTTCCTTTGGACAAGTGCAAGAAGAAAAATAAATGCATTTACAAGCAGCGATGTCAAATAATTTTCAGCCAGAAGAGACAAATTCGTCTCTTTCAGAGCTCAAACCTATTGGGTTCCTTAAAAACATTTGTTTAAGAGTCAGAAATTTCTTATGGTATGTGGTGAGCATTCGTACAACTCTGGTGTGTGAAACTATCGGAATA
>NW_017537328.1:83627-108534 GCF_001853355.1 Bactrocera latifrons
GAACGTGTCGTATGGCGCAGGGAAATGAATGTAAATGATAGAACTCGGCGAAATCACCGACAAGAGTGAAGGAACTCGATGAAAAGATATTTGTGTGGAGACCAATCYGAACGTGTCCTTTGGCGTTGGTGAATGAATGTAAGTGATAGCACTCGGCGAAATCAACGTCATGAAGTGTGGCCGCAAGCCGATTTCACCTTGCGCAGTGGCGCGCCGCGTTTTCGCTCGTATCTCGGGAACGGTTCGTCCTACGCCCATGATCACCATTTCGGTAGCAAATGACGTGACAAATAACTTTCGTTTTATACATTTTGCCATGAGATGCGTATTTCAGGCGCTAGGTAGACAATTTCAGGATTTTAGGCGAATTTCCGAAATTTCAAGGCCGGAGTCGGGGTTGAAGATGCAATCCGATCTCAAAACAAAAAGTTGCATTGGAATCAGGAAGTACTAAGGCAACTTTTCCTTACTATTAGAAATCCCGAATCGAAAAAAGTCCGGAATCGAACCACCCTAATGGGCACTTTTACTGGTCGACCACACGAGCCAGTAAAGTGTTGGAACAACCAACATCCAGAGCTATAAATATTTGTAATTATCAAAAATCTCGCTCCTAGATTTTGTATTTCGCATACCGAAAAAAAAAGTTATAGCAAAGATGTGGGTTGAAAAGTTCGATAATAATAGCTCGTAAAAATTTTGATTTTGATTTTGTTAGCGGATAGTGGATGTTCTTCGGATTAAGAATATGCAAAATTCATAAGAATAAAAATTTTACCTGTTATTTTCCGCGGCCGAGTTTATTTAGGGACGATAGTAGTGGAATGTTAGTAGATACGTTAAAAGAGAAATTATAACAGTCAGGGTTGAATATTACAGGCAGGAAAAATTTGTAATTTCGTTTGAGGCAGATTGAGTCAAGTAATTATTTTAAGTTTAAACTAAAAGGATATTGTGCTCAGCAGTGTAAAGAGCACAAAAAATAAGTGATTAAAACTGAAAAACTATTAAGAGGTATGATACGCTACTGATGGTGCGAAATATAGAGCTAATTGTAGAAGAAATTTATGGGAAAAGGACGTTCTTACGGCAGTAGGCACTTTTACGGAAGAGATGACAGCAGAGGGGTTGTCATTGAACGCTACATTTCACGTGGTTAGTGAACATGATATTCCGTACTAAACAATGGTCTGAAATTATGTACATCAGGATGTTGAGTAAACCAGTGAAAGTTTATTGGATGGCAGTGAGGCGCGCTAAAGATCGCACGTATTCAAAATATTGTGTCGGAACAAGCATCGCCACGTTGGGTAGTTTCAAAGAAAATTTGAGTAAAAAATTCTTGAGAATAACGAACAAATAATTACGGTAAATTTTCTAGTGACAACCATGGGAAAGGCGTTAGACAAATTGCAGGGTACAAGTAGGTATAGTACTTTTGAATTTAAAGTTTTGACAGCTATGAAAGCCTTCAATAAAATAGCAAGCGATTGTAACACTTTCACACTTTCAATACAACTGTCAAGAAACCTTACGTACCTGACAGGAAGATGAGGTTTATTATTCTTTTTTTTTCAAAATTATTTAATTTATGGTATCTGCTTTTTCTTAAAGTCTAACAATAAGTTATAAGATCTTAAATCTATTTAAAAACTAGATAAGCTCAAGCAGGTGATTGAGCCTTTTTTAGTTGATATGTTGCTCCTTAGTACGCAGGCATATCTCTTCTTTTAAGGCGTGTTCGATCGCAGAAATGTACCACAGCATTAACCAAAGGGTTTGGGTGATCTCGGAGTTTAGATATATGKWTATTTAACTCTGCTATCTTCTACTTCTTTCTTTACCATAGAAATATCAAGGTCTTTATGGATATTTTCGTCACGCATGTACCATGGTGAATACGTAATTGTTCGTAGCATTTTCGATTGGAATTTTTGTATTACATCAATATTAGTTGCACAGGTTGTGACCAACAGTTGATTGCCATACATCCAAATTGGTTTTATGACCGCATTATATAAAACCACTTTATTGTCTAGGCTAAATTTGTAGTTTTTATTTAAAGGCCAATATAAATTTGCAGCTCTTATAACATGCAAGTTATTTTGCTAGATATATGTTTTCTCCATGTAAGTCTTCTATCTAGGTGAATACCAAGATTCGTTTGCTTGGGGTACTAAAATATTATTCAATGTTAATGCCGGAAACGCTTTGTTCATTAACAATTATACACCAGTTGGATACTCATTATTCGACAGACCTTAAGTGCTCGGCTAATATTCTTAATAATATTATGTGACATTTCTTACGGCTTACTAATGCTGTGTCATCCGCAAAAGATGAAGTTAATACATTATTAGCGGTTGGAAAATCTGCTGTATAAGTATATGATGTATAGAGTTGGGCCTAAAACACTGCCCTGTAGTACACCAGCCCTTATCTGTCGTTCAACAGATATGAAATCTTCCACTTTAACCATAAATTTTAATTTTTTTAAATAAGACTCCAATGTTTTATACAATTCTAAAGGTAGAATGTTTTTAATCTAGGAATATTCCTGAACAGTACTCCCTGTGCTCAAATGCTTTATTTATCTCGTTAGTAAGTTCTATTTACTTGCTATATTGTTCCATGTTTCGCACGAAACCCGAATTGGTGTTTTGGTATTATATTATTTTCGTTAAGGAAAGAAGACATCTTTGATAGTAACACTTTTTCAAACATTTTAGAAAGACAGGGTAAAAGACTAATAGGTCTGTATGAAGACGGCTGTGTTAAATCTTTTTCAGGTTTATCTATCAAAATAATCTGCGACTTTTTCCATGAATAAGGCTAGATCCGAGATTAACTATTGCACTGAACAGCAAAGAGAGCACTTTTAAAGCAATATTTGGTAACACTTCGAGCCCAATTTCCACCCATGTCTCATATAGGCAAATTGGAGTTAGTTGGTGGCTCAATGAACTTTTGGACTTTCAAACGGAATTTTTCTTGTTTGAATTTGGACACAGCTTCTTTATATACATTTCGGTACTGAGTTCTTCCTCACGTTTAAGCGCTTTTTTAAATTTACGTGCAGCAGATTTCAATTGAAGCTGAGTGGAAGGGAAATGATTTATCTGCCATTCACGCCTTGAACGCCTTTTTTCATTTACAAGCTTTTCCATTTCTCTCTTAGTGATTTTTCTAGCACCAAGCGGCTTATAGCTTTTGTTTGGTGTTGCTAAGACAGCTGCGCTGGTTATTATATCATTGACTTCTCTTAAGCGTTTATATGTATTTACTTTGTATTCAATATTAATCTGGCTTCTGACGTATTTTTTATACTTTAGCCAACTTGTTTTATAAGAAGTTAGACAAACTTTTGGATTAACGAAAATGGGTTGCTCACATATCTTTATTAGTACAGGAGAGGGATCAGAAGATAGGTCAGTCCATGTATCAACTGTTATGTGTGATATTTGATCTATATTTTTGATTACAGCAAAATCAATTAAATCTGGTATTTTTTACGATCACTACATTTACGATCACGACATTGTAGCAGTAAACACAGCAAGGGAATCAGAAGAAAGCTGAACCAGGTCATGATAGGGACGCAAGCATGGCTCGACGCACACAGCCTCCAGCTCGCAACGGAGAAAACAGAGACACTGCTGCTAACAAACAAGCACATCCCTCTCAAGATAAGCATGCACACGACTAGGGATACTCTTAGGACAAAAAAAGCAGTTAACTATCTAGGCGTAAGAATGGACCCCAGACTAACCCTATGGGTACAAATCCAGCACAATGGCCAACATAGATCGCCCCAGTCAAGAAAAAAGAAAGCTCCTAATGTCGACGACAATCAGCGTTTTATTTTACGGAGCGGAGATATGGACAGATATGCTTAAAAGGGAAAACCGGCGTAACGGATAACCTCAGAGTTGCATCAGCCTACCGAATCGTGTCCGGCGAGCCAATACTAGTATAAGCGGAAATGGCCCAATTGACCTTCTAGTATAAGCACTCTTGCTACGCAGCAAAAAAACGGGACCTGGACACAGCAGATGTAAATCTGTCAAAATGAAACGGCACCCTGAGGTAATGCAAAAGCGGTCCCTTAGAGGGTGGTTTTTAGTGCCCTTCAAGAGGCACATACCGCTACTGTTACGATAGCACCGAATATGGGGAAGGCATTTTCCACCCCCTCACCCGCAAAAAAAAAAAAAAAATTAATTTTATAATAGTGTGATACCGTTGTCGTACTTTCCGATTAATTAATCCCGATCCCCAATACGTGTGTTTTGCATTGTTATATCCACCTGCTAGAAATCTATGGCCTAGTGTTCCAAAAAAAAGGTGCGTGGAGTCCCTACGCGCGGATGAAGTTATACTTCTTAGCGATATTCCAAGAAATGCATATCATTTTGTATGAAAGAAAACTGGAAAACTTAAATTTACATTTTATAAATTTATTATGCACATTTTATAAAGCAAAGTATAAATGAAGGAATTTTGACTCGGAAAGTAGTTCTGTTATATTGTATATGCGAGGCATATTGTTGCTTTTACACTAACAAAATATACAGCGAATTGTTAATCACAACAATACCAACATAAATAAATATGACTTCAGCCAAACAAAGAAACACGTGTATGTGTATGTGGCTACAAAAAGTTTTAAAATTTGAAAGAAGCAAAAAAAAAACAGCAACAACATACGTATCAACACATTTTCCCACACAAGCGTCGCTGCCCATAAACTATTTCTCGTCACGATGGCAAAACTGCTTGGAAGAAATGCTGCAACAGTGCCGGCAGCTYAACAAAAATGACAAAATAATGAAAAAAATTCTTATTTTACAATTTATTCTCATGAAAGAATAAAAGGCAAAAATTAACGGCGTAGCTTATCTCTATGCGTATACATACATTTATATGTGCAGATAATAAGATTATGATATGAACATGTGCAGAGACATATGATTAATATGATAGAATATGTACTTACATAGTTAGGTACATATATTGTTGTGATAAATTGAAATTCTATTAGTAAGAAAAATAATACAAAAATATTTATTAGTTTAGTATATTATGTAAAAATCAAATAAAAWYMWWAWAWAWWSAAGTCCAAATTGGCTATAAATATTACTATGCATGCATTCATACATAATTATACTCATATCATAATTATGTTTATATGTCAATATTGACATGCCGACGGCAAAACGTCAAAGCATATGTATATATTTGCATACATTGCGATTCCAAAGTTGGAAGCAAACATGAAAATGCTGTTGTTGGGAATATCATAAGGAGCATGCATACATATATTTATGTCTCTTGACGCATCACATAAAATAGTTGAGAATTAGAGGAAATGAAACAGTAACGAAAGAAAAATCAAATAACGCACAACCATGCAAACATACATATGAATAAGTGAACATGTCACCAACCAAAATAATCGATAATCGAAGGAAGCATCATTTCTAATATGCCAGAAGGCAAAACTAGAAATGAAGTACCTCACGCTCTCAGATAGAACGATAGAGTACTTGCGAGCCAAAACTCTGACTATAAAAATAATTCTGCAGTATCCCTTTTTTTGTTTCAACGGCCAACGCTTAGTATTTCAACCAAAGGACACATTAAATAGTTGAGAATTCGCAGAAATGAAACAGAATCGAAAGAAAAGCAAATAAAACACAAGCATACAAACATACATATGCATATACATATGAATATGTCACCAACCAAAAATTTAAACATTGTTTTGGACATCTCATTAAAAGTGTCGATGGTGGCGCAGGTGGTAGCGCGTAAGCGCTTAAAAATTGAAGATGAGTTCACCGGTGGTTCACTGGTTCGAAGCCCGCCGGGAGCATTTGTTTTTTAAAATCTCGAACATTTTCGCCGCAAGAAATCTATCGCAACCTTTTCCGAACTCGTATAAGAAGTATAACTTCAAAAAGTCTTTAAAATCGATGTCTGCAATTTTAAAGAGAGGTGGGCAGTATATGGCCGTTAGTTTTAAGTCCTCGCAGCGATTGTGTACAGTTACTGTTGTAGCTTGGCATAATATTCTAATGCGTAGTGATTTAATCGTTTTCTAACCAACACTGCTGTTCTTACATGCGCTTTTCCATCTGGGTGATTGTTCGTAAGATGAGTTTCTGACAAAAAGTATTATATTTTCATCCAAAAAACTAATAAGTTCCAATTTATGCTGGTTAACACCATTAGCATTCCATAAACAAATGTTCAATATATTMATTTTTCACTTAAAAAAGTTTGCAACATTTAGTTTTGTGATTTGATTATCTCTTGAATCATGTTATATTTGGCATTGGCGCCATAAATTGTGTCATACATTGGGTTAGGTTGAAAATCATAGTTGAACGCAATGTAAATTGATATAATATTATATTTTAATACTTTTCACTTAATTAGTTAATTGAATTAGATAATTCAAAATCAAAATTATAATTTTTAAAACTAACATGTTACATTAAAACGTGCTTGACTTTAAGAAGTGTCCCGTCTAATCCTTTTCGACATTACTAAGGTTCTCACGATGGCCACTTTCTCGCACGCTTCTCTTTCTCATGAATGGGTAAGAGATCAGATGGACGATTAATTCGGCTAGGAGGATTATTAAATATTCTAATGTCGGTTCCTTCTGGCTGTATGTGTGGTTCTCCAATTCGTGGGCGCCAGTTACCTTCTTTTAAATTTAATTTTTATTTTTATTAAACGTTTTGTCACAGCTGTATAATTATTTAATACGTATTTATTTTAAATTTTAATTTTTAGTTGTTGGAGCAATGTTAAAAGTGAAACTTAAATCGAAGTTTATACTATCACCAACTTAATAATCTAAGCGCCGGCAGGGCGAGACGTCGGCAGCGACGCATATTGTTAGTGGCGAGCTGGTAGCGTCATTGAAGTCTGTAATTTTAGTTTGGCGTTCTTTTAGTGGTTAGCGGTGAAGTGACGTTATGCGTTTGCCAAAATAAAATTATCAAAACAATGTTTGTAATTAATGAGCAAAGGAGCTACTTTTTAAAAATTTCTTGTCCTTGATAATATAATAAAATTTCATATACATGTATTTACGCTATATTTATGATATATGCGATCATAATATCCCAAAAAACTTAATATATTACAATAATAATATATGTAAATCACACCTTTTATCATTTAAAACTTTCAAACGCATCTATCCAGCAGATATGTACTTGTGTGTAAGTAAAAATCAATTTCAAAACTAGATATTATTATTTATCAGTAATATAATATGCGAGCGAGTAATATGTTTCACATCAATAAAGCAAACAATATTTTTAAAARCACGACTTTATTTCTTGAGGTGGGTCTTCAGACACACAGAAACTTTTACAATTTTTCTTTCTTAACAATTAAATTTCTTAAAATTAACAAAAGCAAATAAACATTTAAAAGGTATGTAAGTTATTTGAGATTTGTTTTTAATTGTAACGCTTACCAGCGATACAGAGTTTATTTGTTCTTAAATTTTAATAATTACCAAACGACACAGAATGTAAACGCTTCGGTCAAGTACTTTTACTGTTTTTACTTTGGAGCGGCAACAGTCATATGAGTTGTTGTTGCTTTGCTTTTATTTAGTATTTGCGTAATAGTTTATTACGTCGTAAAATATTTCATTTAAGTGCGGCATTTGAGTATTGATATACATAAGTGTCGCTGACTTTACCTAAATATTTATGTACAATTTCTTCAATATCTGAACATACATGCATACTATATGTGCGTATGACATTCCTACACAAATAATGCATTCACAACATATGTACATACTTATTTTGTTTTACAAAAACAAAAATCGTCTCAAACAAATATATATGCGCGCATATTTAAATATGTCTCCCGCAAAAACTACAAATATTGTTACAAAAGCAACAATCATCTCAAATAGCATCAGAAGTCAATATGGCAGCCAAATTAAGGTAAATTACACAACAACAAAATTACATATACCTCTCCCCAAGCATGCCTTTGCCGAAACAGGCTTTTCGCGTGGAAGGAAAAGGCTAAAACTTTAAATTGAATATACAAAGCATGTTTCAAAGTAAACGGGACTTTTTGAATCTAGCGCCCCTGGTGGCGTCATCTATATGTCTACTGGTGCGTTAGGATTTTCTATCTTTCTGTTTGTCCAGTGAGAATTTCATTGATTGGAAGTGAAGTTCTTGCGTTTTAAGTGTCAGTATGTTTGTGTTATAGGTACGAAAATGAGAAAAGAGGGAACATTAATTTTGTTTTAAAATTGATAAAACTTTTACCGAAACGTTTCAATTGATGAAATAAGTTTATGGCCATGATTGCCTATTACGTAGCAAAGTGCTTCCACGTTTTCAAAGTGGTCGTGAGGACATATAGTAAATGACAATCAACAATGGAAATTTCATCGAAACTGTGCGTGAATTCCTCAAAAATTATAGCATTTTGACTGAACATTTGGGCTTACGAAAGGAGTGTGCACGGTTTGTTCCGCACAAATTCACTTCCTTTTCGGAAAAGTGCATTTTCCCATGAAAAAAAGCGTTATGCAGACGTAGCGACCATTCAAAAGACTTGCACCATCATACAGGCGGCCATACCGGCCAACGAGSTAAAACACTCGACTAGTTGCCAAAGAAAAAATATTGTTGCAAGAGCTTTGGATTCAAAAACTAGATTGGGATGAGTCAATTCCATTGCGCCTTGACACTAGCTGGCAGCCAACCTAAAGCAGCTCTCATCTGTTAGCATTCCTCGTTACGTAAACGTACGGATGCTCCATATACATACGAAGCCAATCTGCTAGTGGTACTAAATGTATGCGCTTTACTGCAACGTCTAGAATGGGTCCGCTGAAGACCAAGTCTCTCCCGCGTCTCGAGCTCTAGGCAGCACATTTTCTTTTAAAATTATGGTCACGAGTAGCGCCTATGTTGAGTCCACATTTTGAAAATATTACAATTTGGACAGACTCTCTAATCGTTTTAAATTGAATTAAAGCACATTCATCCTCAGTACAAACCTTCATCGCAAAGAAAGTGTCCGAACAAAGTACATTGGCGGCATGTGCCAACAAAACAAAATCCGGTCCACAGTTCCTCCTAGAAGACTCTGCATTACCTTGGAACTTATTGAAAAATTCTCTTCTCATAAAAAATTGCTTCGTGTTGTCGCATACATATTACGATGGATCAGACGACAGGATCTAGCTTCAGAAGAGCTTCACTTGATTTTTCTAAAAAATGTACAGGTGGTCCAACATTCAGAATTTTCGGATGTTATTCAAAACTTGATTAAAGATTTCACCTTATCCGCAAACTTGCAAAGACTTAACTAGTTTTTGCATGTGTACTTGGATATATCGCTTTCGTTAAAATTCATCCGAGTAGGAGGTCGCCTTTTAAATGCACCTCTCCCATATGATATCGAATTTCAGCATTTACTGAATAAAAATTTGCACTTTATTATAACAAATTTACAGTTTTGCATATTCGAAATCACCACACTGAGGATAAAGCGTTGGTTGTTTTGCTTCTTCGAGACCGCATATGGCTAATTAATGCCGAGAATCTTGCACAAGAACCGTAAGAAACTGTATACATTGTTTTTATTACAAGCCGAAGTTGCAAAACCAAATAATGGGAAATTTGCCAGTCGGAAGACTTCGAGCACTACGGCGCTTTCTTATATGTGGCGTATAGTTTTATGGTCCAATATACACAATATACTTCAAAAATACGCGGTCGACCACCCGTAAAAACGTATATTGATGTTTTCGTTTGCTTTACTTCCAAAGAGGTACATTAAGAATTAGTTTCGAGTATGTCAACTAATTCATTTATTTTCGTCCTAAAACCAACTTCGTCGGCCTCAGTTCTGGGCCCCAATCACCTCTGAGCCATGGATTTCAAGGACGGCGAAGTGTTAACTAAATACTCTTAATAGGGTGCACCCTGCGAGCACTGTCACCASCACAATTAGCAATGGACCCAATTCATTGCTGCGAGAGATGGCAACTTGTTTCCTGTCTCAAGCAACAGTTTTGGCGATATTGGTCCAAAACATACATTACGGGTCTTCAGGAGCGCACCAAATGGTTACAGCAAKAAAAATTTAAACTTGCTTGAATATGTGAAGTTAACGTTTTCATGCAATTCGATTATCGATTGCTCAGCATATATAAGTATTAAAAAAAATCTATTTTGTACCAATATAAAAGATTGTGGAATTTTTCCAAATGCAACACCTTTATGGCTCCAATAACATTAAATAGATAAACTAGCTCGATTTTGTAAAGTTAATGTTTTCACGCAATTCGGATATCGATTGCTCAGTATATGGAAGTAACAAAAACTCAATTTTAAATCAAAATATGTAGAAATTGTTGAATTTATCCAAATTCAATAGCTTCTTTGTAAAATATAGTTGGACGAAAGCATGCCCAATGAATATGTGAAAGATTAAAGTCCACCGTCAACAAACTGATTGGACCTTATCAGTGTGGCTTTAGACCTGGCAACTCAACAATCGACCAGATATTCATCATGCGCCAAATCTTAGAAAAGACCTGCTTTCGACAGCACGAAAAGGAGCTGCCTTTATGCCGCGATGTCTGAATTTGGTATCCTTGCAAAACTTATACGGCTGTGTAAGCTGACGTTGACCAGCACCAAAAGCTCCGTCCGAATCGGGAAGGCCCTCTAAATAGAGAAGGTACCGTCTCCTACAAGAGTGAACAGCTGTTGGCGTATGCCGATAATATTGATATCATCGGCTTCAACAAGCGCGCCTTTAGTTCTGCTTTCTCCAGAATGGACAAGGAAGCAAAATAAATGGGTCTGGCAGTGAATGAAAGCAAACAGTGGTCGCACTCGCGACTTGGCTCTCACGCCACTGTTGACGGTCATAACTTTGAAGTCGTAGATAATTTCGTCTATCTTGGAACCAGCGTAAACACCACCAACAATGTCAGCCTNAGCGTAAACACCACCAACAATGTCAGCCTAGAAATCCAACGCAGGATAACTCTTGCCAACAGGTGCTACTTCGGACTGAGTAGGCAATTGAGAAGCCAAGCCCTCTCTCGACAAACAAAAACCAAACTCTATAAGTCACTCATAATTTCCGTCCGTAATATGGTGCAGAGAGTTGGACGATGTCAACAATTATTGAGTCGACATTGCGAGTTTTCGAGAGAAAAGTTCTGCGAAAGATTTATGGTTTTTTGCGCGTTGGTCACGGCGAATGTCGCATTCGATGGAACGACGAGCTGTATGAGATATATGACGACATTGACATAGTTAAGCAAATTAAAAGACAGCGGCTACGTTGGCTAGGTCATGTCGTCCGAATGGACGAAAACACTCCAGCTCTGAAAGTATTCGACGCTGTACCCGCCGGGAGAAGCAGAGGAAGAGGAAGACCTCCACTCCGTTGGAACGAACAAGTGGAGAAGGACCTGGCTACCCTTGGAACATCCAATTGGCGCCACGTAGCGAAAAGAAGAAACGACTGCCGTGCTGTTGTTAATGTGGCTATAATAGCGTAAGCGGTATCTACGTCAATTAAGATGGCTGTTATGGCTCTATAACATTAAATAGGTAAATTAGCTCGCTTTTGTAAAGTTAATGTTTTCACGCAATTCGGATATCGATTGCTCAGTATATGGAAGTAACAAAAAACCGATTTTCAACCAAGAAGGTTGTGGAATTTTTGTAAATGCAATACCTGCATGGCTCCAATAATATTAAGTAGATAAATTAGCTCGATTTCGTAAAGTTAATGTTTTCACGTAATTCGGATGTCGACTGCTCAGCATATTAAAGTACAGAAAAATCGATTTTAAATCATAATAAGAATTGTGGAATTTTTCCAAATGCACTGCAGTTATGGCTTCAATAATGAGAAATATTTTAACTGTCTTTATTCTGTGAAGTTAATGTGTTCACGCAAATACTATATAAGCGAATGCTAGCGTATAGAAGTAAAAAAAGTCGATTTTAAATCATAATAAAACATTATAGAATTTTTCCACATGCACTGCAGATATGACTCCAAGAAGGAGAAAAATATTAACTGGTGAAATTAATGTTTTAACGCGATTCTAATATCGATTGCTCAGTATATATAAATTCAAAAAAAGCGATTTTAAATCAAATAAAAAAAATTATGGAATTTTTCCAAATGTACTGCTTTTATGGCTCCCATAACAAGAAAAATCTTAACTCTCTTTATTTTGTGAAGTTAATGTCTTCACGAGAATCCCATACCGATAGCATATTCAAGTAACAAAAAATCGATTTTGAACCAGAATAAAAAATTGTGCAATTTTTCAAAATGGGCTGCCGTTATGGCTTCAATAACGTGACAACTGTAAGTTATCTTGAATTTTTAAAGCTAATGTTTTAACGCAATTCCGATAAAAAAAAAACGATTTTGAATTTAAAAATAATAATGTGGCATTTGTCCTAGATAGATAGACAAATAACTGAGGAATGCACTGCGACCTTACGTCTATTGTGCCCTCTCCTAACTCACAGGGACTCGCTTAGCTCCAGCATATTGACGAAGTCCAGTATTCTGCTGGGTGCTAGCCAGGCGATGTGATCCCTATCCGGAAACATGGTTCCAAGGGCCTTCGACCTGCGCCTACAGACTGCAATGCAGTCGATTAACAGGTGCTCCGGGGTTTCAGGGTCCCTGTCGCAAAACCGACAGTTGGCGCAAGATGATAGGCCCATGTTAGCTAAGTGCCTTTTCAGCTTGCAGTGGCCGGTATAAAATGCAACCAGGATCCTGAGTTTGTTTCTTGGGAGGTTAATTAATGGTTTAAACCTCTTTTGGTTACACCCCCSAACTAGCAGCTTGGCATGACGCATACCACGCGCTCGCTGCCAATACCTTTCCCTGCACACTCTTTCTTCCWTGCGGAGCAGCTCCTTCGCAGTGTGGGTACCCACCGCAATGAATGGTTCGGGCCCAACCGTACTGGTGGAGGCTGCGGAGCGGKCTAGCTCGTCAGCCAGTTCGTTGCCGGTTATACCCCTGTGGCCGGGCACCCAGATTAGGTGCACCTGGTTCTTTGCAGCTAGGTTGTTCAACCGTTCTCTGCACTCCTGCACCAATAGTGATTTGATCTCGTAGGAGGAGATCGCTTTTAGTGCCGCTTGAATATCGCTAAGTATAGCTATGCGCTCATTGCGTTAGTTGCGGTGGAAGTTTATCTCTATACACCGACTTATAGCCAGGACTTCAGCCTGAAAAATACTCGGAAAGCTTCCCATCGGAATGGAGAGCTTGGTACGCGGGCCTACAATACCCGCGCCTATTCCTTCCGACGTTTTTGAACCGTCGGTGTACCACCTCAATGTACTATCCCTTAGCATTTGCTCAAGAGTGGGGTCGTTCCACTCACTCTTGCTACCGAGGGTAACCTTAAACCTTTTCGTGAAATGAGTTAATTTAGTAATGCCGTCCTTTGGGAGGAGGGCTATAGGAATATCGTCACTTATCCTCTCCATCATCTGGGACG
The DNA here is from genome assembly GCF_001853355.1 of Bactrocera latifrons. Taxonomy (NCBI): domain Eukaryota; kingdom Metazoa; phylum Arthropoda; class Insecta; order Diptera; family Tephritidae; genus Bactrocera; species Bactrocera latifrons. The sequence goes on from NW_017537328.1 coordinate 97,195, forward strand.
AGATTATTTTACCTTTGCCGCATCCCTCCGCCCCGTATGTAATTATCGGTCGCACAATGATGGTGTACAACCACCTAACGATCTTTGGCTTACAGCCCCAGGATTTACCCGCCAGCCGTTTGGACACCATTAACGCTTTAAGAGCGTAAGACCCTGGTATTTAACCTTGCTACCCCTTGGCAGCGGATCCCATTGTCAGTTAGCAATGCTAAYAGTTCGTCCACGACAAGGCTCCATAGTAGAGGTGATAGCACACCTCCCTGTGGACAGCCTCTTGTCGCACCCAGACGGATCTTTGTTYCACCTACCCTGGTCTCGGCGATCCTGGTGCGCAGCACGGCCTCTATCCATCTGCGCACCGGTGCCACATTGCTTCTCTCCATCGCCCTGGATACACTCTTATGAGATGTATTGTCGAAGGCACCTTCGATGTCTAAGAAGGCACATATCATCACCTCCCTTTTCTCCAGTGAGCTCTCTATCTCCGAGGTCAACTGGTACAGAGCCGTACTGGTGGATTTTCCCGCTCTGTATGCATGCTGAGCAGCATGCAGGGTTGTACTCTTCAGCGCCGCCGACCTTATATTATGGTCTATGATTTTTTCCATAGTCTTCAGTAGGAAGGAGGTTAGACTAATCGACCTGTAGGACTTGGCCAAGGAATAGTCCTTCCTTCCTACTTTGGGTATGAAAATCACCTCAGCCGTTCTCCATGGGTCAGGGATGTACGCCATTGCAAGACTCTCCCTCAGCAGCCGAACAAGGTGAGGTAGCAGAGGCTGTTCACCCTACTGCAAGAGCGCTGGGAAGATGCCGTCCACCCCTGGATATTTGAATTTTTCGAACGATTCCATTGCCCACTTGATCGAGTCCGCAGAGACTATTTGCCTAGCGGTTACCCAATCCAAGCGGGATGACCCATGTTCTCTCACAGRTAGACATTGGTCCACCTGGATGATCTCCGCGAAGTGAGCACGCGGAAGCTCTGTCGCCCTGTCCTCCGCGCGGGTCGTAAAGGTCCCGTCACTTCTTTTGATGGCTAGCTCCGTGTTAGTCTTCCCACTAGCCAGAGCTCTGGGCAGCCGTGCCGCTTCTGGTGTAGATTAGACCTTTTCACAGAAACTCCTGAAGTTTGTTTGTTTTGCTGACCTAGTAATCTCCTTATTGTAGAGGGTTAGGTAGCTCCTGTATTCTTCCCAGATCCCTGTACGTTTTGCCTTGTTGAATAGGCTACGTACTCTTTTCCTTCAAGCCCAACTTATCCGATGTGAACCTGCTTGCTATGACTGCCGAGGCCCCCGCCGCGTGATGCAGGTTCACTTCGGCAACTTTCACGTCGACGGCCATTAAAGTAGGTGCTCGAAGGGGGGCATGTCCACATCCCCTCCGTCGTACGCACTGCTGTCCTCCTGGTCGCCAAGTGCCTTCCCGTCACCCCGCATTTCGGTCAGTGGTACACTAACCTGGCCACGGTCCATAGACCGGCTGCCTTGCGCACACACAGACGTGGTCCTGCCACACTCCTTTGTGGCGGATGACCCAGTATCTACGTATCTCCTTTTGGCCAGGAATTCCGCCGCTTCGGGGATCATCCCGTCCGGGAGGTACCGCAGATACCACTTGAGGCAGGCACCGCTCATGGCCTTCCTACGAGAGTCATCGCACCCGCCTTGTTTATCTGCTGTTGGGAGAGATCTCTGCCCTCCCCTCCTGCGCCTCCTTCTTATCCTGCGTGCACCACCGGCCTCTGCCCGATGAGACTCACCCGAGTCTGGATGACTGGGCCTGTTTCGGGGGGCCTTGGTGGTGCTTTGAGCTGCATCCGCGGTCATAGTCGCTACTGTACGCCGGGCGCCGCTGCAAGAGGGCATGTCGTTATCCTCCTCCCTGGCATACTCCTCGAACAGCGCCCGCTCTTCTGACGAGAGAGCATCAAGGTAGATGAACTTACGCTTAGCTCCTTGACCTTCCCTGCCTACAGCTGCGCCTCCTGTCTTCTCCTTTGCCCTATCGTGTTCCGTAGCCATTGTTCTTGTACGATGCCTTGTCGATTCACCAGTGGTAGTAGTTGCTGTTTTTGTTGTTTTTGTGGTTTGGTTCGTATTCATCTTGTTCATACGACCCTTGGCTTAGCGGGGTGAGCTGTCGGGTCTGTTTGTTTTAATGGGGAACTGGGAGGTCCGCCGCGCCAGAGCCCCTTGGCGCGGTAAGGCGACAGTTACACCCCATTTCGGCCCGGTGTTGGGAAGGCTCCGTTAGAATACAGCCGAATATTCCTCCTGGCTGCAAATCATCCAATGGGCACGGGTCGCATGACACCCTGTATTAGGAGGTGGTAGTCCTTGGTTGCTAGTCCGCACCACCCACACCGGTTGGGGGGTGCCGAGTATGCCTTGCGACTAAGCCTCTGCACCGCGGCAAGGTGTCTACCATTAGCAGAGGCATTTTTCCTAACGCACTGCCGTTATGGCTTGAATTAAGTGAAAATGGTAAACTTAGCAGTAAACTAGTTTGATTTTGTGAACTACATTTTTGGACGCAATTCCGGTATCGATTGCCCAGTGCACAAATGAAAACCAAAATAGTCTTATTTGAAAAGAATAAAATATAGTACTGTAGTCTCTGTGCTCGAAAGCTTTGCTGATTTGTTCGTAATTCTATTTACTTGCTCTACTGTGCCATGTTTAACACGAACACCGAATTGGTGCATAGGTATTATATTATTTTCGTGGAGGATCCTTGATAGTAACACTTTTTSAAATATTTTAGAAATACACGGTAAGACATTTGCTATGTAGGAAGATGTTAGGTCTTTATCAGGTTTATTTATCATGATGATCTGCGACTTTTTTCACGAAATTGGATAGTATTTGAAACCAAGAATTGTATTAAAAAGCAAGGAGAGCACCGTTATAGCAATATTTGGTAACTCAATTATCATTTTTGGAGTAATATTATGGTGTCCTGAAGCCTTTTTTAGATTTAGCTCTTTTATGACTTTAGTAACTTCAGAAGTGGAGACACAAGCGACTCGTTAGCGGTATTGGGCAAAGTTGGCAACTTAAAGTTGTAAAGCTCTTGATATGAAAATGATTGGTCTACCGCCTTACGATAGGACGGAACCTAATGCAAAATCTGAGGGGTCGGCCATTAGTTCAAAATCTTTGTTTTTGGATACGCTAAAACCATATCTTTGGGAACTAAACTGTATTTTATTTTAATAAATGCTTCTTATACCTCGTTGTCTAATTCTATTCTTATTTTCTTCGAGTTCCATTTGAATACATCACCGGCTTCTCTTTTTAGTAGTGCTGTTAATGGCTTAGCTACTTTCGCGTAATCCTGGATAAATCGTCGGTGTAACCTGATGTACCTAAGAAGAGAGTTTGTGGGACTGGAAATTTGAAAGTTTGTGGCACTGGACATTTACCTACCGCTCTTGATGTTTGTTCGCTTAGTTGTAAAATTTTGGCAAAAACCAAAAAAAAACAATTTCCGAGAATGCTCTTAACATCCTTGCGACATAAACATCGTAGTTGTTAGAAGGATGCTTTCTCAACAAGCCTTCTATTGCTTCTTTGATTGCCTGCCATGCATTCAATTCAACGTCAATCAAAATACTCTTTAATGCATCACTTTTAATCAGCTTTCGTATATCTGGATAATTTAGTACGCTTGATTGGAAAAAATTAATTTATTAAGATGGAAAACCATGGGAAATAAGGAAAAAAATTAAAAGGTCATAAAAAAACTGACACATACGAACGCCAAACCCTTTGAGGGTTTTACTATACTGACCTAGTACCATCACCCTGACTTGGAATTTCTCACCCCAGATTAGCTGTTGTACTGTGTTATTAGTAGAAATAGATATTGTCTAAATCTATATAAGAAGTAAAATCAACCGAATGTTTGAAAATCTTGATATTTTATAGGCTCTAAGGCAAGTTTTTCTCTATTTTGCCCATGTTAAGCACAAAGATATACCGCTATTGAAAAACACGCCCCATCAGATTTAACGATATAATTCACCGTTAGCCAAAATATGGAAAACCTTTATATTAAGAATATGGAAGCTAAATATTGGACTGATTCAACTCATTTTTGTCATGCAGACTTATCATTATTACAAAAAGGATTTTCTCCGAATTTCAATAATATATTTCAGCTTTTTGCCGATATATTCGGTCAAAATATAGCAGTAGGTACTAAGGTTCACTTATTCGGTATCTGGAGCAAGAACWCTTGTTGCCCGAACTTTACAGTTTTTGATCACAAGGTGGCACATGTTAAATTGACTATTTGTGCGATGTTTTATTCCAATATTAAATACATGTATATGTCGGATTATTGTTAAGATTTTCCATATTTAATTGCGCAGATTGTATACAGCGAAAACACTTGATCACGCCACTGCCAACTTGAGACTGCTTGTCAGCATTCTAGCATACCGAAAATGCTTTCCAGAAAATGCTGCAACGAACATACTTGTATCTCTGTCTCTCGCAGTGGTTGGAGCATACACGCACAACAATCGTAGTGCGTATCTTTCTCTCAAACCTCTAACCTCACGCAACATCTCTCTCTCATATTCTCATTGAACTATCCTGACCATCTGGCGAATAGATGGAACAAAGCGTACCGATAGAGTGCAGAGACGAGAATTGTCACTTGGTACACGTATTTGATTTAATTCTTTTACACTGATTACCAAAATTTAAGATCCGACACGGCCATTCTGACAATTACTTTTTTTTCATTATTTTACATTCTACACAACATTATAAACAAATTTCAATTCTTATTCGCATTATATAATCAAATTCATTTTCACATTTAATTCATTCCATTTGCTTTTCAGCAATTCAAAATTCGACTCTAGTTCTCGTCACTATGATTTCCTTTTGATTAAGAGCATAGTCCCGTCAAGAGCACCACACGCCATGTTTCAACTTTCGTCTTTCACTTATGCTTGCCCAATGACGCAGATAGCTCAAATCTCAAAACCAAATCTTCAACTCATACATTTCAATAAAATATTGTCATATATCAACCATGCATAAACTTTGCATCCGCTAGGTTATTTTCATTCGAATTCTCAAACACATCCGCCATTCACAAACATTTTCTTATCGAAGTCTATTGCAACTTCATTTCAAGCATTCCATACTCTATATGGACATTTTGTTTTCACATAACATATCCTCTCACACGGATGGTCCTTTAAACTTTACATCCAATTTAGTTTGATGCCGTTCTTAATTTTTTAGTAAAAYAAAATCTCCAATTTTATGTCGTTCAACTGCTGCTTTATTTTTATCGAACCTTATTTTGTCGTAGCTAGCTTGATTGTTCATATTTTCAATTGCCCTATCTCTAGCATTAATTTTATCTACCTCCATCTCTGTATCATACGGTGGAATCAAACCCAAAGGACGAGCCTCCTTGCCGACAAGTAACTCTACGGGATTTGCTGTGGTTGTACTACTAACTGTGCAATTCAAGGCAAGTTGTACCTCACCTAAAGCATCCTGCTAAGATCGGTGACTTGATTCAACCGCTGACAGTAGATTTTTAAGTGTACTCATCACACGTTCAACTTGACCGTTTGCACGGCTTCCTCCTGTAGCTATAAGATGAATTTTAATCTTTTGTGATGTACAAAATTCTGAAAATTTCCCACTAATAAAACATCTACCCTGATCAGCTATTATACGCTGCGGTATTCCGAACAAAGAAATAGATGATTTCATTGCCTGAATACAACTGTCAGAATCTAATCTTAAAGTATGGAACAAATAAACAAATTTGGTTAAGGCATCAATTTGTAATATCACGTAATCCTTAAGATCATTCTTCCCACTTAATTTTCCAGTAATGTCGATATGCACCGTGTGCCATGGCACATTCACTTTTGGAATTGAATGTAACTCGGCTTGTATCTTTCCAAATGAAYCCTTAACAGTTTTACATGTAATACAGCTATCGACAAACTTCCTAACATATTTATTCATCTTAGCCAACCAATAATATTGGTAAGTCTTGTCAAGAGTCTTTTTCCATCCCAAATGCATGATGGACTCGTGCACTTGATTTATTACTGACTATCGAAATGCATGGGGCACTACTGGCAAACAACGGGTTCTTCCRTTTCTCTGAATTTTACGAARCAAGATACCTTTTCTCAACTCATAAGTCTGTGCAACATCATCTGTCAACGCTTTAGAGTTAAGTTTGTTAATGATATCAGTAATTTCAGAATCCTGGCGCTATTCAGCAGCAAGCCAGTCACTTGAGATCTCTGCCAAGCTTACACGCTTTTAAGGGACTAAAGACTTTTCAACTTTGGGGGCTTCCTGAATATGATTTCTCGATAAAAATCCGCATGCGCCATGCGCTTCTTCTTCTTGATTGGCGTAGTCACCGCTTTCGYGATTATAACCGAGTTAACAACCGCGCGCCAGTCGTGCCATGCGCTTACCTTCTCTATATTCGATTTTGAAATCAAACGACTGCAAATACGCCCACCAACGATGGACTCTTGTTGTTAGATCAATCTTTGTCCGCGATGATTTAAGAGAATTACAATCAGTATACACTAAATAATGACGGAACTGTTTAACGGATTCTACCACTGCCAATTTTTCTAATTCATATGAATGATATCTAGACACTGTAGGAGAAGTAGTTTTACTAAAATACTCTATTACATTAACATTGCACCATAACCGTAAGAGCTTGCATCTGTGTGTAACTCTATTGGATGTTGTGGGTCAAAAATAAAAAGTACAGGATAATTTATAATGATAGCAATAATATTTTTTCTAATATCTTCTAACCCGTTATTCCAATCAAACACACTTTTACTCGAAGTTAAGAAATATATCGGTTTCATAATCTGTGAGAACCGAGGCACGAATTTACGAAAATAAGACGCCAATCCTATAAACTGTCTTACACTACGAACTGTTTGCGGTGGTTGAAAGGAATTCAACGCAAGAATTTTTCGCGGATTAGGCCTTAACTCTCCAGCTCGTACCTCATACCCCAAGTTTTGTACAGTAGTTTTTAATAATCCACATTTTGGTATGTTAAAAGAGAATCCCGCTGCAGTCAATACATCCAACACAATCCTCAATCTTTCCATACAATTCTATGGTAGATGACACCACCATTATATCGTCCATATAGACTATTACATAAGAATATGCAAGATTTCCCAATGCGTTTATAATGGCTCGCTGGAAAACGGACGGAGCGTTCTTGAGGCCAAATGGCATTGGCAGATACTCATAGTGCTCATCAGGTGTAACAAATGCGGTATATTCAACAGAATCGGGATGAATGGGTATCTGATGGTATCCACTAGATATATCCAGACAAGTAAATTATTTTGCACCCGCAAGTCTAGCAATCTGATTGTTGATAAGTGGTAAGGAATATTTGTCCGAAACAGTATTGCTGTTCAGTTCACGATAGTCAACGCAAAGTCGATCGGATCCGTTCTTCTTTTTAACCAAAAGTATACGGCTAGCATAGGCAGAACAACTAGGTCGAATAATGTTACAGTTTAACAACTCCGTTATCCTTTCACGTACAATTTCTTTTTCTTTTGGACTCAAACGATATGGTCGCCGCTGCACAGTTTTCTTTGGGTCAATTAATCTAATAGTCATTTCACCCGTATTTACCTTTGTGCAAGGGATTCCATCAATAAATGCAGCTGAATAGTCTTTAAGAATTTAATTAAGTTTTCCTTGTCATTACCAATCATTTCAAGATCAACATTAAGTAACAAAGCAGATGGCTCAGATACCTTACAGACGTTTACAGATTTAGACTTACCAAATTCAAATTTATCAGGTGTCAAGATGATTTCGTATTCTTGACTAAGGATCTCCCTACCAATTACAATATCATTTGTGAGATGCTTATCTGCTATGACGTGGAACAGTTTTTCTACCATATTTCATTTATAATACATCTAGATAGTTTTTGTAGCAATACCTCGTATTATGACAATATTACTAATAAGTTTGCTATCAAATTTATCGGCAACACTACTTCGACTAAGTGAGCATTCTGCTCCAGAGTCAACACAAATAGGAAAATCTCACCCTGGTGTGTCAAAACTCCTTTTGGCTCAGCCACAAAACATTGATTACATTTCTTCTCAGTAACTGCTCCACATTTAGCTGCATTGTTCGTGCACCGATTCGCAGATCTGTGCAAGCCACGCTGAAACACTGCCCTGCATGCAACTACTCAACATCATGATAAGTGTGCTGCCATTTCTGCTGTTCGTCCATAATAATACTTGCCGTTGCACACCATTAAGTCGCATCAGCTCCAGTTACATCTGGGTTAAATTTTGGCAAAACCACTTGATTTTGTGGACGCACAGGCGCTTGCATAGCTTTACACATTTCGACGAAAGTGCGATTTTGCAGTTCCATAATAGTACGCCACTGATCTTCAGAAAATGAGGGAGTTGGCACTGATCCCACTTCTGATGACGGATTATTGTTAAGATTTTCCATACTTAATTGCGCAGATTATATACGGCGAATACACTGGATCACGCCACTGCCAACTTGAGACTGCTTGCCAGCATTCTAGCATACCGAAAATGCTTTTCAGAAAATGCTGCAACGAACATATTTGTATCTCTGTCTCTCGCAGTGGCTCAAGCATTCACGCACAACAATCGTAGTGCCTATCTCTCTCTCAAACCTCTAACCTCACGCAAGATCCCTCTCTCATATTCGCATCGAACTATCCTGACCATCTGGCGAATAGATGGAACAAAGCGTATCAGCAAACAACCGTTAGAGGGCAAAGACGAGAATTGTCACTTTGTACACGTATTTGATTTAATTCTTTTACGCTGATTACCATAATTTAAGATCCGACATATATATATTACTTTGTGAAAGATTAAATCCCACCGTCAACAAACGGATTAAGGTCCAATCAGTGTGGCTTTAGACCTGGCAAATCAACAACCGACCAGATATTCACCATGCGCCAAATCTTGGAAAAGAACCGTAAAAAAAGAACCGCTATCGAGTTATAAAAATACTTGCTCTTAGCAATTTTGGGTTTAGAGGTTTGGTGGATAAGTAAAATAAGACCATTAGAGACAGGAAACTCACACTTTTTCAAAGTTTTTAATACGACGGAATTTTGCATATAATGCACCGGGTTCATCTGGATGATAACCTAAATCTTGACAAATTTCCAACATTTCTGACTTAAAAAAGTACTGAGCGAGATATTGGTATTTATTTTATATATACCTGAATAAGGTATACGATTTTTACTGAATATAGCACAAGAATTTATTAAAAGATTTGAACATCCATGCAAAGTAATCGATTATATAGCTGGTGAAAAAATTATCTCTGGATCCTTAGCGAAAATATGCAAGAATTATGCGGAAGTGTTTATGGTTTTAATAATAATCTAAAGACGAGATATGTGGACTTTCACCCCTCTTTTGTTAAATGAATGATGTCGCCAAATTCTTTCTTCTCTTAATTGGCGTAGACACCGCTTACGCGATTATAGCCGAGTTAATAACAGCGCGCCAGTCGTCCTTCTCCACCTGGTCCTTCCAACGGAGTGGAGGTCTTCCTCTTCCTCTGCTTCTCCCGTCGGGTACAGCGCCGAATACTTTCAGAGCTGGAGTGTTTTCGTCCATTCGGACAACATGACCTAGCCAGCGTAGCCACTGTCTTTTAATTCACTGAACTATGTAAATGTCGCCATATATCTCGTACAGCTCATCGTTCCATCGAATGCGATACTCGCCGTGGCCTACGCCCAAAGGACCATAAATCTTTCGCAGAACTTTTCTCTCGAAAACTCGCAATCAGTTGTTATCATCGTCCAAGCCTCTGCACCATATAGCAGGACGGGTATTATGAGTGACTTATAGAGTTTGGTTTTTTTCAATTGCCTACTCAGTGCGAAGTAGCACCTGTTGGCAAGAGTTATCCTGCGTTGGATTTCCAGGCTGACATTATTGCTGGTGTTTATGCTGGTTCCAAGATAGACGAAATTATCTACGACTTCAAAGTCATGACTGTCAACAGTGACGTGAGAGCCTAGTCGCGAGTGCGACATGGCGCATGGTGAATATCTGGTCAGTTGTTGATTTTCCAGGTCTGAAGCCACACTGATAAGGTCCAATCAATTTGTTGACGGTGGACTTTAATCTTTCACACAATACGCTCGATAGAACCTTATATGCAATATTGAGGAGGCTTATCCCACGGTAGTTGGCGCAGTTTGTGGGGTCTCCTTTTTTGTGGATTGGGCATAGCACTCTTAAATTCCAATCGTTGGGCATGCTTTCGTTCGACCATATTTTACAAAGAAGATGATGCATGCTCCTTATCAGTTCTTCGCCGCCATGTTTGAATAGCTCGGCCGGCAATCCATCGGCCCCCGCCGCTTTGATGTTCTTCAGGCGGGTAATTGCTATTCGAACTTCTTCCTGGTCGGGCAATGGAACGTCTGGGGAATCGGGTTCGCCTTCTCCTGGGGTTGTGCGTTCGCTACCATTCAACAGGTTGGAGAAGTGTTCCCTCCATAATTTAAGTATGCTCTGGGCATTGGTGACTAGATCACGTTTGGGGGTTCTACAAGAGTATGCTCCGGTCTTGAAACCTTCTGTAAGCCGCCGCATTTTTTCGTAGAATTTTCGAGCATTACCCTGTCGGCCGGCTTATCAAGCTGCCKGTAAATGCGTCTCGCTTCAATCTTCAACTCTCGGTATCTATCCCATCCCGCACGTGTTGTGGTCGATCGTAACGTTACGAGGTAGGCAGCCTGTTTTCTCTCCGCTGCGACACGGCACTCCTCGTCGTACCAGCTGTTCTTTTGCATTTTTCGTAAATCAATGGTTTCGGTTGCAGCTGTACGTAAGGAGTTTGATATGTCGTCCCACAGTTCCCTTATACCGAGTTGTTGACGAGTGCTCTCAGAGAGCAACAGTGCAAGCCGAGTAGAAAATCGTTCGGCTGTCTGTTGTGATTGCAGCTTCTCGACGTCGAACCTTCCTTGTGTTTGGTGCCGTGCGTTTTTTGATGCACAGAGGCGGGTGCGGATCTTGGCTGCAACAAGGTAGTGGTCAGAGTCGATGTTAGGACCTCGGAGCGCACGCACACCTAAAACACTGGCGACGTGTCTTCCGTCTATCACAACATGATCGATCTGGTTGGTGGTTTTTCGATCCGGTCACAGCCAGGTAGTTTCATGTATTTTCTTATGCTGCAACCCAGTACTACAGATAACCATATTTCGGGCCCCTTCGAAGTCGATCAGCCTCAACCC
>NW_017537328.1:108559-111225 GCF_001853355.1 Bactrocera latifrons
ATTTACCGACCGTAGTGCCAAAGATACCTTCTTTGCCCACCCTGGCGTTAAAGTCGCCAAGCACGATTTTGACATCGTGGCGGGGGCAGCTCTCATAAGTGCGTTCCAAGCACTCATAATGTTCTTAGGCTACCCAGAGGATACTTGGTCAGAGACCGGAAGTTGTGAGCTGCTTGAGTCATATGTAAAGGAATCGTTTCTGGCCACTCCCAAGTGAATGGCGATCAGAGAACTTTCCGCACTTGCGTGAACTTCTTCGCCAAATTACTAGAGTGGAATTGAGTAAGTTTATTACGAGAAAGTAGAATGATGGAATATTTAATGGTCCTTAAATGCGGTATTTAATAAAAAATACAGATTAAGCAAATTGAGGCTTGAAAAGTTTTGTGTTGACAGTGAAAATTTACTAAGTTACTCCACATATTAATTGTATTTTATTTATTTTCTAAATGTATAATTAATGTATAAATGAGAATTTTACCCCGGACATCCATACATTCCACCACACATCGACACCCACATACAGGTACATCAACCAACCACATCACACCAGCTGAAAGGAAAGAAAAGGAACCGTCAAGGAGATCAGGACCTAATTGGCTTTCGTGTTTTTCCCTCCTCCAGCTTTTCTTGTACACAAACACAGAAAAAACCGGAACATACATATATACACGCGTATGTACATTGAATCAAACTAATTTTTCCATTTTTTATAAACCAAAACTCTGTGGTGAACGAGAACGTTCGAAAATATAAAGGTGAGTTAATAGAATTTGCATGGTCCTTCGAGGCTAAAAGAACGGCATATTGGTGAAACGTTGACAAAAAAAAAAATATATATATATATATATATGTGCATATATGTAAAAACAACAGCAATAAACGGTTTTACATATGAAAGTGCAGTGACACCAGAAAATATACATACATACATAYATTCATATACWTACCTGTATATGACAAAACAAAAAGTGTGGTGAAGAAAAAAAAAGAGAAAAAGTGCACAAGTGCAGTGAAATAATATGCATACATACTTAAACTAACATATGTGCACAAAATTGTGATAACACAGCAGTGGTCTCCATCAAACATCGAGGAGAGCTGTTTAAACTAATAGACCAAGGATCATAACGATCACTCATAGGTTCTAGGGCAGAAAATAGGCTAAAACTGCCAACAAAACATGCCAACTATAAAATCTGTCCCATTACCCTAATTTCCCCTCAAGCGGATAAGCGCGTTCAAGCAGAAGCTATAGTCTTAAAGAAAATAATCAACATGCTTCCAAGCTATCATATAGATAGAAAACATTGCCAAAAGGCTACACACCTAAAGCTAGCAGATCCCAACTGCAACACCCCCGCTCAAATAGACCTTCTATTAGGCAGCATTTCGAAAAAACTACTGGCGCAAAATACCATTTTCGGATGGGTCCTAAGCGGACTAGTTGCAGAACCATTCCCAACAATGACAACTTAAGTTGAGGAAATCTCAAACGAGTACATCAATTCACAATTGAGAAAACTTTGGGAGTTAGAAGAACTCCCCCCCATTTCGATTACAACCCCAGAAGATCAGTATTGTGAAGACTTTTATAAAGCAACAACTACTCGATCAGTTAATGGTCGGTATGTCGTACGACTACCACTAATACAACAATTTCCAGATACACTCGCCTTAGGTCACTCTCGCACCTCTGCAATACAGAAGTTTCTAAGTATGGAAAAAACCTACTTAGAAAAGGTGAGCTGAAACAAGATTATAATTGTCTCTTAGAAGAATACCTTCATTTAGATCACATGGAGGAAGTAAGCCCATGTGAAAAAATCGTAAGAGGCAAATATATACTGGTCACATCATGCAGTAGTAAAGCCTGAAAAAAAAAAAAAAAACAACAAAGGTTAGAGTTGTATTCAATGCCTCAAGATGAACTAGCTCGGGGAATTCCCTAAATTATATACAATCTACGGGAACAACATTAGGGCGGGTCGATTCCGGACTTTTTTCGATTCGGGATTTCTACTAGTGCGGAAAATTTGCCTTAGTACTTCCTGATTCCAATGCARCTTTTTGTTTTGAGATCGGATTGAATCTTCAACCCCAACTCCGGCCTTGAAATTTCGGAAATTCAACTAAAATCATGAAATTGTCTACCTTGCTCCTGAAATACGCATCTAACGGCAAAATGTATAAAACAAAAGTTATTTGTCACGTCATTTGCTACCGAAAGTGATCATGGCAGTAGGACGAACCGTTCCCGAGATACGAGCGAAAATGCGGCGCGCCACAGCGCAASGTTAGTCGGGCAAAAAAAAGTGTTGGAGTTAAGCTCCAAAACACCGAAAGTATTGACTCTGTATATGGGCTGTATTTTGACGGCCGCAAAGACAATACACTTACACTAGTCAGCCAAGGTGAAAAGTACTACCGCGACACTGTCAAAGAGGAACATATTTCTCTTATATCGGAACCTGGTTGTCATTACTTTGGCCACTTCACCTCTCCTTCCGGGTCAGCTGAGAATGAGACGCAAGCTATATGGAAACATTTACAAGACAATTCAGTTGATGTGGAACATCTAGAAGTTGTCGTTGCTGATGGCACCAACACGAACACAGGTTGGAAAGGTGGAATCATTCGGAAACTAGAAGAAAGAATAGGTAGGC
>NW_017537328.1:111365-120401 GCF_001853355.1 Bactrocera latifrons
ATTACAGTGTGTTATTTGTCTTCTACTTTTCAACGAACTTCCAATTCGTGGTCCTTTCGAACACATAGATGGTGTCTCAAAGAGTCCAAATACATTCTCTGTCGACATAGGTAAACTGCTCCCTGATTGTGAGAAGTTGCCTGTTGTTGTCAAATTTGAAAGTTTTCCATCCTGCCAATTACCTTCTGAGGTTATTAATCCGACCCAACTTAGCACAGACCAAGCTTATCTCTATAAAATATCAGAAGCTGTTACTTCCGGTCAATGTTCCTCAGATTTAGCGTCGATGCATCCAGGTAACATGTGCAAATCTCGCTGGCTCACCTGTGCAAATAGAATTCTGAGATTTTACATTTCTACTGACAAACCAACAAAGGAAATAAAGATTTTGGTCAAGTACATACTTACAGTTTACTCACCTTTGAGGTTCTCAATAATATTCAACAGTTCAATCAAAGATGGCTCGCGCCAACTCTATGCTGCAATTCAAAGGTCGAGATACTTACCTGCTAAACCGCKCAAGGTTGTCGATTCATCCATTCAACAGAATGCTTTCTTTGCTCTTCCAGAAAACATTCTCCTTAGTATGATGACTGACGAACGGATAGAAGTCAGAAACTTGGCCCTTGACCGTCTTCTGGCAGCCAGAGAAGCAGAGTCTGACACCGTAAATGGAAGGGTTAAATGTAATAAAGTGCCAAGGCTGAATTTCAAAGCCAATAATTATTACGATATGATTAACTGAAAGACTATTACCTTAACTGTTCCACCAGTTCTTTGTTCAGTTTCTAACGAAGAACTCTTAAAAGGGCTGTCGGGTGACACTGCAGAGGTATGGAAGCTTAGTGAATTCCACTCTCACATAGTGGCAGTCGAGAGAACCGTCAAACTGGTGACAGAGGCATCTTCTAAAGTTATTGGCCCCCAATCTAGTGATCGCTTTATACGCTCTACACTGAAATCTAGGCAACAAGTGTCAAAGTTTTGTACAAAACCTGATTACATCAATAAATTTGACACAGATTAAGACTAAAACAAGCCTGACATATGGTTGGTTGGTTGGGTTGGGCTTGGGAGGAACCCGAAGAGCAGCCACCTCCACGCGGTGGGTTCTGGGTGACCAAAACAGGTTAGCTGGGAGCTGCACCAATTTTTATCTGGCGCTGTGACGCGCCGCATTTTCGCTCGTATCTCGGGAACGGTAGCAAATGACGTGACAAATAACTTTGTTTTATACATTTTGCCATGAGATGCGTATTTCAGKCGCTAGGTAGACAATTTCACGATTTTAGGCGAATTTCCGAAATTTCAAGGCCGGAGTTGGGGTTGAAGATTCAATCCGATCTCAAACCAAAAATTTGCATAGGAATCAGGAAGTACTAAGGTAAATTTTCCGCACTATTAGAAATTCCGAATCAAAAAAAGTCCGGAATCGACCCACCGTAATCCACACTCTAACCAGATTTAATGCTCCTTATATTAAATTGGCGTATATACAAATACGTATTCAATGGGGATGTCGCAAAAATGTATCGACAAATACTCGTACATAAAGATGTTCAAGATTTTCAGCGGATCATTTCCCTCTGGTGGAATGGCCCCTGATGCTTAATCTCCAGATTCTTGGCCACAATTGCCCATGCGCAACATAGTTGCCCCAGAAAGTCGAAAAATCGACACTTATCATGCAATACTGGATGACTCTGACATCCTTGAACGATTTTCATCATTCCCTCGATGCAATTTTGCTCTGCCTTTCACCACTACAGGTATAGATTCTGCTGGGCCTTTTATGATAAAGGCATCCGTGCTAAGGTCTCCTGCCCTCATGAAAGGCTATGAGGCTGTTTTTGTCTGTTTCACGACAAAATCATTACACCTTGAGCTATGTACGAATCTGACGACGGAGGCTTTTGCTCGTTTCGTCGGAMGACGAGGCTTTCCATCAAAAATCATGAGCKATAATGGTAAAATATTTGCCGGAGCACAAAGAGCTACCGAAAAACAGTTTGTCCACTTTACAAAACAAGTATCACCTGACATTGTCCAAAAATACGCTCCTCAAGGTATAAATTGGCAGTTTATCCCCTCAAGCGCCCCTCATATGGGCGGCTTATGGGAATCTGCTGTAAAAAGTTTCAAATCTCATTTTAAAAAGGTAGCTGGCAACAACAAATTTAATTATGAAGAATTCACGACCCTCTTAATTAGAATTGAAGCCGTTCTTAACTCATGGCTTCTCACTGCACTCTCGCAAAATCACTCAGACTTTACTGCCCTCACGCCAGGGCATTTTATTAAAGAAGCGGCCATTCTGGCCCCACCTAAGCCAGGCGTGGAGTCGCTTTCCTTATTAAACCGTTGGGAAAGGATTAAAATTCTTCATCATGACTTCAGCCGCGGATGGAAAAATGATTATTTAATGGACCTCCACAGAAGGTATCGATGGAAAATCACACAAAATGCGTCTAAGTTTGGAGATTGTTTCTTAATCCATGACGATTGTCTCCCTCCTACCGAATGGCGGCTTGGCCGCATAGAGAAGCTCCGACGGTCACATTCGCATAGTCGATCTCCGTACACAATCGGCAACGCTAACCAGACCGCTCGCTAAATTATACTTTTTGCCGCAGATAAAATCGAAACGTAACCGCAACTAATAAACAAAGAAATAAAAAAAAATATATATAATAATAAACTCACCCACCATAAATAAATACCTACCAAAAACCAAAAACAAAAGAAAAGCGTCCACACGACGATTCACTCGTGCCACATTACGTGGCACCAACGCCCGTGTGAGTATTTACAAACATATGATAATTAACATGATATCTCTCAACAGATCAATATCGATGCCTAGATGCACACTGTTCCTACTCTCACTGTACGTTTGGCCGTCACTGTTCCGCGCCCGAAAGCTACCCCAGTAGCAGGCACGCGAACAACCATTGCTGCTTCACTCCAAAGGTTCGGTTGCCACACTGTGGCATCTTCAAGGGGATGACCCCCGTGCAACGCCAGTAGATCGCCCAGGCACACGGCATTGCCTGAATTGCCTGGCGCCCACACATTTCACGCGCGAACGCACGACCGGGTACCAGTGCCAGGTATTCATGCTACACCATCACACGATGCTGCACCGTACCGCTGGACTCGATGTCGAGCGTCATCATACCATACTGCCAGACGACGACTTCCGCGACCGCAACCGCGAAGGCAAGCCTTCTCTTCGGAGGAGTCCCGCTCCTGGCGCCATACCTCCCCGCATCGGAGGCGTCATCCTAGGTCGCAAGCCCGTTGTAAGACAGGCCTCAGCAACGTTGTTGCAACACTACAACAACTTCAGAGATTACTAGGCTAAACATTCGCCTAGGGGGGCCAGGATGTATAAATGAGCATTCTCCCCCGGACATCCACACATACACCACATTACCACACCAAATCAACTCAACCTCACCTTCACCATACTCACACTCTTCAAACTAATATTTTTCGAATTCGAGCTTCTTCTCTTCCATGGCAATTTTCTCCGCTTGGATACCCGCCAATTGTCCAGGGGAAGATTTCGGTGGCCGAGTTGATCGTTGGAATGTCGATAGAAAGGGGGAATTGGTGCGATAGAAGGTGCTGCACTTGATGGCGCAGCAGTTGTAAAAGGCAAGCCAGTTACGTTATTTGTAACCAGTAACGGTTGCATGGCCGGACAAATCTTTGGAAAGCATTTCCCTCAGCTGTTAGAAGTAACGACATATTTCAGCTATATTTTTGAAAGTATAATTTTGCAATATCAATATTATACAAAACATCCATGGTTCTACCATACTCTTGTAGTCTCGCACCCAGTCATTGGCTGAAAAGATAGAAACCCGAATTAGATCAAACAGTTAAGARAGCATAAAAGCTTACTTTAAATTTCGTCTCTTCCATTAAAAACTATATGTGCCCTGGTCTACGAAAAGGGGGCTAACGTGAGAAAACTTGTTTTCTGGGAAACAGCTGTTAAAAATCTCATCTTCCATCCGAATCAAATAAAAAGTGAAAATTGATTTTGACACCTAAGCCCCCTTTCCGTAGACCAGGTGGAGAGCATCTCACTCTTCTGCCACCTCTTACTAGGCTGCTGCTTTTTCCCCTTAGTGGGGGGCGCATTTTCTCCATCCAATCTTAAGAAAAACTGTAACAAATCTTTATAATTTAAAAAGAAATTTCAACATCTATTTAAAACTTACCTTTCTCCATAATTTAACGGCGAAATATGTCTTTGTGTAGTGTGACAGCTGGCACATTTACTTATGGTGCCATTACACGAAAATAAACATTAGTTTTGGTCCGATATATTTTACAGCTATTGCAAATATTTTCCTGCGTGTATTTCTCCCTCTGAAATTTCTCCTATACTTGCATCTTGCAAAGGTTCTCCAAGAGCAAGAGAATCCCTTGTAGTGTAATTAGATATGATTCGCATAGTAGGTACATAGGAGGTGTTCTTATATAATATGTATATGTTCAAAATTTAGTGAAATATAATATGAATTATAATAATAAAAAATAAATTCGAAACCAGTTAGTAGCTTCTTAGTTGGGGATAAACGAAAGTAGTACATAGTAAATAAACTAAATAATATATTAGCGACTATGGTTATGCGTCAAATGATTTCTTTAAATACGCGGTTCTAAATTCAAAAATCCATCTTCTTTATGCTAACTAATTGACGTTAGTTGCAAAAATACACTGCATCACAAAAACAAGTATTTATTTAAAATATTTTTCAGTTATTTCATATTTTAATTAAAAACAAAAAACAGAAATTAAATAAATAATTTTTCAAATTAGACGAAAAAATGTTTCAATAGATACAAATTACGTCCCTAAAATATGTACATGCATTATAATAATAAATTCCAAAATTTCCAACAGTTTTATTTTTAGCTATGATGAAGCGTTAATATTTTTTTTGTTATTGCACTCAACCTTAATGGCATGGACTTTACCAGTTTTTGGGTCACTGAAAATGGAATACTGTCCCGTTCTTCGATTAAAGCATCTTCCAAAGATTCTTTGGCGGTTATTTAGTATATTCTGATTTTCCTCTCTAAATAATYCCACAAATGGAAGAGTTATTTCATTAGGCTGGTGTTTTAATTGTTTGGGTCTTGTAAATTAGCCATTCCGTTACAAAGTGAGTGGTGTGTTTTGGTATATATAGCCAGTGCTGCCAGTGCTGCCGATCTAGATGCAAGCCTCTGCACCCTGCCACCACTACTCTTTGGTTAAATGGTTCTCGATGGTTAGTAGAATCTCCCGAATCTTGGCCACGATCGCCCATTGGCAACAKAATTGCCCCAGAAATTCGCAAAATCGACTCTTTTCACGCTGTACTCCCAAGGCGATACATTGACGYACCTAGACCTAGAAACACATACTAATGCACGCTGAACGTCGCCTAAAGCAATATGTAATCCGCGAAGATTTCTATATTCCGCGTCTTAAGTCTGAAATAAAAAAGTGCATTTTCATCTGTAAGACATGCACTATGCATAAACAGAACATGCGGACGCAGATTATGGCAGCACTTCCACCTCATCGCTGCAACTTTGCTATGCCTTTCACTATTACAGGTGTCCATTTTGCTGSGCCCTTTCAGATAAAGACGTCCATGCTAAGATCTCCCACGCTAATGAAAGGCTACATGGCTCTCTTTGTCTGGTTTACGACAAAAGCAGTGCACCTCGAGCTATGTACTAATTTGACAAAAGAGGCTTTTCACGCGGCATTTCCTTGCTCCGCCAGACGACGTGATTTTCCGTTCACACTCATGAGTGGCTATGGAAAACCTTCATGAGGTTTAATTGCCACAGAAAAACAGTGTTTGAACTTTATTAAACAAGTTTCCTTTGAGAAACAAAAGTACGCTCCCCAAGGCATTAATTGGCAATTTATCACCCAGCTCCTCATATGCTTGGTTTACGGGGATTAGCTGTAAAAAGATTAAAATCGCACTTTAATTTTACAACACTATAAATTCGCGTTGTAGCCGTTCTTAATTCACAGCCACTATCAACCCTTTCCGAGCACACACTCTGGCTACACCTGAGTCAAGCGTGGAGTCGATGTTCTTGTTAAATCAATGGGAGAGAATTAGGATTCTCTATCATAATTTCAGCCGCAGATGGAAAGAAGACTATTTAAAGGACCTCCACGAGATGTATCGATGGAAAACGTCAGAAAATGCGCCTAAGCTGGGAGATTGTCTCTCACCTACCGAGTGGTGACTAGGCCTTATAGAAAAACTCTATTATGGCTCAGACGGTCATACCCGGGAAGTTGATCTAAGTACTCAAAGCGAAATACTAACCAGTCCGCTTGTTAAGTTTGGTTTTCTAACAACCGCGGATAATATCGAAAGTACCATTCATATCGACCGATCTATTTTTTCGCATACCTTCTAAAAAACTTTCGTATTGACCTAWTAGTCTTGAAATAAATATTAGACCGATTTATAAACGATAACCTGTGCCGACTTGAGACTAACTTGTCCACACAAGTTGCACGGGTCCAGGCTGCGACCTGTTACTGCGCGTTTCAATTGTCATTTCATACCTGATTTTTAACATTATTAGTGCGTTGTTGTTTATTATGTGAAGATGTCTGTGGAGTTACGAAGTGATAAACCACATATTTACCTTATCGGACAGCCAAGCCACCAGATAAATGACGAAAAATTACCATCTAATCGACAAGTGATAATAATTTTTTAACAGGACTTGATAACTTATTTGATTTTGCACATGCTGATGCCTTCGACAGAATGAAAATAGAGGAAAACAAAGAATTTTTAAGGAAATAGAGAGAACCAGGTCGACCGGGATGCTTAGGTGGAATTGACAAAAAATCGGCTGTTGCACACACTTCTTCGATAGATAGCTTGGAATGTCTTGAGAATTCGGATGAGGAAGAGAGTTCGAACTCTGAACTTAGTACTCAGATTTCTTTAGATCGATGCTAATTAAGCATAAGGGATTCAGTTTACATTCTCTATGCGGTTGTATAAGCGATTGGTCTGCGAATTCGTCTCAGGTGAGAAAACGTAGATCAGAAGGAATAAAAACTGACTTCCAAAATAATTTGTCTGACGTAGTAACAGTCCATTGGGATGAAAAACTATTACCTGGATTGGATGTTCAAAAGAAGAATGCTCGCCAATTATTGCTTCATTTGATTTGACGATAGAGAACATCTTCTTGCAGTAACAAAATTGGAGAGTTCTTCTGGAAAACATCCAGCTAAAGTCATTTCAACTGCACTCTTTGAGTTATAAAGTACAGATAATGGGCTGCGATACAACAGCTTCAAATAGTGTCTGTTTCAGTGAAGCTTGTGCTATTTTATAGCAGACTTTATAAAGGGAATGCTTGCTTTTTGCTTGTTGCAATCATACTTACGAGTCGGTGCTTACAGCTGTTTTTCAACCAAAGATAAAGTAAATTACAAGTAGTCAATATTCCAATTTCAAAAAGTTAAAAAGATAATTTTAAAAATATTAACTTCGATAACATTGAGCAACCTTTGAATTTCCAATTTGGAAAATATTAACATTGAGCCACCTCTGAATTTCGTTAAAGCACATATTGCTGAGACAAAAATTACATCTTTTTTAACTTTTTATTAGACTGAAGTGGACAAACCTTTTATTAGAGACGATTACCGCGAACTGGTTGAACTATGCCTTGTGTTCTTAAGAGGTGATACAGAGATAAAACTAAAGCTCAGACCCCCAGGAGCTTTGCATCAAGCGCGAAGGATGGCGAGTGCGATCTATTCTATAAAAATATGTTTACTTCAATCGCAACTGAAAACTACTGCAAAGGAGAAAAATTCTCTACAAGATGTTTGCTTATTTATCGTCACCTTGTATACTTAACCTTGGCTCGAATGCACGGTGGCAATTAATTCATCTAATCAAGGCTTGTGCGTTTTGAAAGTTCTAAAATAATATGAAAAAGTACACTCGACAAGTTTCAAGACATCCATAASCAAGTAAGTTTGTTCATCATTTATGTGAAGAAACAGTCATGTTTTCACTCTTTGATGAAGAAGTTGATTCCAAAACCAAGACAAACATTATTAATAATTTAAACAGGGATGAAAGTTCAGATTAAGCCAAACGCTATGTCCCATCTAAGGAAGAAATCACGCAAAATTTGTTAGTAAGCTTAATACTTTCTAGTTTCTTTTTTTCGAAGTTTCGTGGCTTAGTTTTTGCATATTTAAACTAGTTTTTTAGTATCTTTCAGATAAGACGCTGTGTGATTTTGTGACGCAAAGAAGCTAGCAATTTCTAATTCGACTGCAGATCGACGACAGTTTTCTTGGGGAAAGATATATTTTTTTGGAATAACAATCCTGCTTTTTTGGAAGCTAGAAGATAAATACATAAGTCCTTTGAAGGTCGTAAATGCCACTGCTGAAAGAGCTGTTAAATTAATGCAAGATTTAAATGGACTTATCACGGCTGAAGAAGAGCAACAGTTTTGGTTGCGTTATGTTCAGAAACAAGGAAATCTTTATCCAGACTGTAAAAAAACTACACCAAAGAGATGCCACCGTAACTAATTATTATTGTAATTTGTGTTTAAATAAAAGTTTTTGTTAATCTTTCTTATTTTTACTCATATTTACTTCATTTTTGTTTAAATTAGTTTTGGATCAAATTAAATTTCAAGCCTAAACAACATTCTTGATTAAACCTTAGAGCTCAGTCGGCACGGGTTGCAATCATGCTACAAATATGAAACTTCATATTTAACAACGTTTTAGCATTTATAAAAAAAAGTAGAGGATATGCGTTTCGAAATTCTAAAAAAAATGTATTGCTCAATATATTTGTTGAACGTTTGGCCAAAATTTAATACAAATACGTTGATCAATATTTTCGACCAACACTACTGAGGTGGACAATAAACAGCCAACTCCATTTAACTTTTTAAATAAGATCATTGTTGCGTCAAGCGACAATATACTTATATATTTAA
>NW_017537329.1:0-5142 GCF_001853355.1 Bactrocera latifrons
CACTTATCTGCAATACACTTATGGATTGAAAGAACACAAGAAGATTTCTAAATGTAAACACGTGTACGTATCCGAAAATTTACGATGCGCAGAATGTCAACAATGCGTAAAGAGCGAAACACGACTTGTCAGAGCGAGCACTTGTCGAAAACTGTAGATAAAACATATTATTTAGTAAAAAGAAGACAAGAGAAACGCGTTGACAAACCGAACTTAAAAAAGTAAACAAAACCAACCACACTTTTCATGGTTTGAAGGATCATATTTTTCGCTTTAAAAATTGTTAATTTTATAACTTCTAAGAAGAAGAGTGACTATTTAAATTTAAATACCCACTGTATAGCTTTATAAGATATATTGTAATTAATTTGAGATAAGTAATTGCCTTCGCAAATTGAATATTAGTGACTGCGTAAAGATTCGGCAATCAACATCGAAAACCACCGGGTTCAGATAGACTTTACCTCGATTCGAACACGTTCGATTTTAATTACGGTTATAGTTAAGGTATCATCTTTGGATGATTGATTTTGCTACCCATTTTCGTATGCTGGGTTATGTTGGAAATCGCTTTTTACTGAACTATTTTGTTCTCCATTTCCTTATTCCTGGAATAACGTAAGAATTTTGATGATTTGCTGTCAAACGCAGCAACCTTGCATCAACCACAAAGTAAATAGTGATGATGCCCTTCACATTCCTGTAAATCCAGCACATTAATTGCATAACGGTACTAATAATGTGGAAAAATACTGGCTCTAGTTGTTGGATCATGACAGTGTCAGAAGGTATCGAGCAAATGCAAAATCATTGGAACGGTCATTTTAAAAGTGGCGATCAGCAAAAGGAGTTGAATCCCCGTAAACTTAAAAGTTGTATTCATCAGTTATCTTCATAAAAATTAATATAATTATAAAAATTAATTAAATAACAAATTCCCAGTAAAACCACAAACATATAATTTATATTGATACATGTGTTACAAATTCTAGCAAATTATTTACTGTAGATTTTCCTTTACGAAAACCGTACTGAGAACAAAAAATTAGTGCAGAAATCCTGAAGTTATTTCGGCGGTTATAGTTACTTCAAAAAAGGTATTGCTGACAACTTTGCTATTTCCTTTTAGTTTTAAATGGATGACCTAAATCCACTCTTATGTAAAGGAATTATAAATAACTTTTTCCACATTGGTGGAAATAAGGCTTACTTAAGAGATGCATTAAATAGTTTTGTTAAGGGGTATTTTCGCACCAGCTTTCGTCACTTCAAACTTTCGTCACAAATAGAGTGTCCGAAATCCAAGAGCTGACTAACAAAGTTCATTGGCAGCATGGGCCAACAAAACAAAATCCTGCGGAACAAGTGTCTCGGGGTTGTAGCGAGGACGAATTGAATAATTCGATATGGTTTGGTAGTCCACAGTTAATAACCACTTACAGCTCTCACCAGAAGACGACGTATCAGAGAAGAAGAAAAATACAGTTACACTAATTTCGACTACTGAGAAAAGTTTAATATTGGATCTTATTGAAAAATTCTCTTCTCAAACTCTTTCGAGTGGTCACATACACATATATTACGATGGATCAGACGACCAAGAAAATCCTCAATGGGACGGGATCTGACATCAGACTAGTTAAACTTTGGGTTGTTTTTTTTTTTGTTAAATGTATAGCTAGTTCAATATTCAGAATTTTTCGGATGTTATTTTAAAATTGCATAAAGGTACCGCCCTACCCGCAAACTTGCAAAAACTCAACCCGCTTTTGCATGAGCACTCAGAAAATTCACTTTCATTCAAATAAATCCGAGTAGGAGATCGAATATTAAATGCGCATCTTCCATATGATGTCAAATTTCCGTTATTATTAAAAAAGTTTGCACTTCCTTATAACCTATTTATGGTTCATGCACATTCGAAATCACCGCAATCACGCTTCTTCGAGAACGCATATGGCGTAGATTTTTGTGGTCCGATATACACAACTACAAAAATACAAGGTCGACCACCCTTACAAACATATATTGCAATTTACGTTTATAAAGTACATTTAGAATTAGTTTCAGACCTGTCAACTAATTAATTTATTTTCGCCCTAAACAGGTTCATTGGTGGCCGAGAAATGACCCAGCATATGTTCAGCGACAACGCAACCAACTTAGACGGCGCCGATCGCAAGTTGCGCGAGCTGAAAGAATCGTTCCTAGCCCAGGCAACGGAACTGAAGGGACTCGCCGTAAAAGAAGGGGTCAAATTCATCTGCATACCACTGCGGGCGCCGAAGTGGAGGTTATCCTCAATTATCGGCCCCTGAGCCAGGATCCTAACGATTCTGGGTGAACACCAGCGTATTTTTTAATGGGGTGCTGACTGCGAGCATATGTAGCAATGGACTTGTTTGCTGTCGCAGGCAACAGTTTTGGCGGCAGTGGTCCAAAACAAATGTTTCGAACAGCAAGGTGGGGCACAATTAAGCGCCCCATACACAAACTAGCCTTGTTTCCAATTAACGTTGAAGGAACCTGATCCTGTCAAGGTGGCCGGTGTTGCGTCAAGCGACATGTATTTGAAATCCAAAACTAAATTTAAGAAAAGTATTGTAAAAATATTATTATTTGAATTTATATACATTGAATTATGAAACGTAACATACTTACCTTATAACACATTTAAATTACTTTAATCTATTACTTATCTTAATCTATTAGTTCAGTTTAAGGAAAGTGCGCCAAAATTGTACTTACCGGTATATTTAATACATATTTATAATGCAACTATTTTTAAGCTGTTAGTTTAAGTTTAGACTAACTGATCAGATTGAACGGAATCAAGAATCAATTGAATTCAGAACTTGAAATCGATCGGACATGTTTTTCATTTTATCGGATTTTTACATTTTTCTTGACAGGCAATTAGACTTTTACATTTTATTCGCGTACTCCAAAGTTATAGATTTTTGTCTTGCGACGCCTATAATAAGTAAATTATTCTTTGCGGCCTCTTTTAGTATTAACTTGGTTTCAAACGCTATTATGAGGCATACGTCTTCGAAGCAGTTCTGAGTAAAAAACTAATTCAAGATCTTTAAATAACGGTGCTCATTGAAAGGTATTGTTACACCGTTTTCATGAAAGAAATGTGGACCGATAATACACCTTGATGAAACTGTGCACCGCGCAATGACACGTTCTGGATCAAATTTTGTCGCGTGGCTTAGTTCTCGATTTTCTTCACTCCATATACGGCAATTTTGCTTGTTTACATTTCCGTTTAAACAAAATTTGGCCTCATAAGCAATAAACAGACAAGGACCAAAAGCACGGTATCGTTGCACTATTCAAACCTTATTTTCGGTACGCAAAGCTTTCATTTTTAAAAAGCTAAAATAATAACTTGCCAAATAAACAAAGGTAAACGATTACTCACACAGAAAAAAAGTTATTACGTTGTTTTTTGTAGCACGATTCGTACTTCACATGCTAGTACAAATATAATCAGAGACCGTATGTTAAAAAACTCTGGCTTGTCTCAGCCAACCCACCGCATAACGATGAGGACTGCCGAGAAGAGCTCTGTTGGAGGCCCAACGTAGAAGTTATTACTGACTCAGATGCCAGTTCAAGGCACAACGCCTGGGCAAGCTAACATACGATTTTATTTTAATATATATGCGGTGAAAACTTTTACAATATACATCTTAAATCAACAGTAGAAACTTCCCTACCTATAGACGGCAGAGTTAATTCGGATTAACTGCGCACTTAGTCAGATCTAAATTTGTAGAGGACGGCAGCTATGCGAGTTTGAAACTCTCGTAAACAACTAGCTGTCATTTTGATATTTTCAATGAATATGGATAGAAGATAAATATTGCGGTTGGCTAAATGAGTACCTGACCCCCTCCTAAAATAATATCACTACACCCACACATATACACCATACTCCACACATCATCCTTTCATCCCACACTACACACACCACACTCAACGCATCATCATCCACACACGAGAACAGCAAAGACAATCAACAAAAGGGACTGGCGGACGGCGCCCAACTCTCTTTTGTTCTCGATCCGCACGCACGTTACGTTCTTACTCTTTCATCCGATAAATCCCTTTTTATTCTATCCGATTCGCCATAAGGTGAGTGAATGTCGGCGTTTTATCCTGAAGAAAATTATATATGGTCCTTCGAGCCGGACCGGACGGCACTAGTGATAAAATAAATTTAAAACAACAAAAAAAAATATTAATCACGGTGACGCGACGACGCGGTAAATAACACCAATTACTGAAAAAAGAATGTAAAAAAATAAATTTTGTGAAGTGCATAAAAAATATACATACATATATGAAAACAAGCACATTATACATATGTGCACACAATTGTTTAATTTAAAATTTGACAATTTTAACAAAAAATAAAAAAATAAGGAAAACAGTGGTGACAAATAAAAACAAACAAAAAACCGTTGAAACCTGGAAAAAAACGGTGGTGACAAAGTTAGCAAAACCAAAAGGCCGTTAGTGACAAAAAAAAAATTCTAAACATAAGTGGTGACAAAGTGGGAAACAAAAGTCAAACCAAAATTCCGGTCTAACAAAAAAAAAAACAAACACCGTTACCAAACCTTTGTCGTTATTTTGTTTATTTTCCTTTAAAGACCGAAAAATCGATAACAAAGCAGTTTGGTACTGTATATTTGTATAGCGGATTATTGATTGCTTACCGTTGTGTTATAACACAAAACCTCTTCCAAAAAGCTATAAAACATTCAAGTATTTACTTGCAGAAATTTCCAGCAATACCCCTTATACTACTATCTATATATCTTTACTATCAAGTATAAGCAGGATTGCTTAATATAATATAAGCTACGGCATCATAAGCAAAGAAAAAAAAGCGTATGAAAATAACATCTTTTATATTGTACATACATACATATATGTTGCATATTACATATTTATAACATACAAAGAGCATAACTCGCTCACTTACTACCATAACAATTTTTAACCACATTAAAATCTGTATATTTGACATACATTCGTATACACACATCTAAAATTAAAATATCTTTCTTTCTTTTCGCGGCCTCTTCTCACTGCGAACATATATACATACATATGTATGTATAT